>NC_137046.1:12949136-12975999 GCF_032717465.1 Coenobita brevimanus
CTGGTCCTGCCGCAGACTGGGGTGGAGATGTGCACACGGCAAGAGATGGGCTGCGAGTCACATGCATGAGTGACCTATATATTTTTTCCATACAAGCATTGAGGAAATAATTTAATCACGGGATTTCCATCCACGTTCATTTGTCTGTAATAGTTTTGGAGTAAATTGAAGTTGAAAATTCTCGATTTATTGCAAATTTGGACCAGTGACCTTGAAAAGTAGGTCGGACCAGACAAAACTTCTAGGGCTAAGAAGTGCCTTATTTCTTTTTTTCTTGTATGGAAGGAAAGTTGAGAATTGGGGAGTCTAAAATCTTGTAACATCATAGATGCATATCCTTAAATTTTTCCATATAATTGTTTAGAAAATTATTGTTTTCAAGGAATTTCCTTCCATATTCGGGTGTGGGCAATAGTTTTGGCGTAAATTTGAGGTTGGAAATTCGTGATTTTGGGCATTTTCGGACCTGCGACCTTGAAAAGTACGTCAAGGTCACTGAAATTAGGTCAGAGTAATTGGGTCATGGTGCTGTACATTCACAGTAAGTTCAGTATGATCAAAATCGGAAACGAAAAGTGACGGAATAAAATAATAATAATAGTAATGATGATACTGACAGAAACAAAGACTTTCACCTACATTCATAGATAGAGATCAATAATAATAATAATAATAATAATAATAATAATGCAACAGAGGGAGGTGGATGAAAGATCTGTCGGAAATATGCCGGAAGCGAACGTGAGTGCAGCTGTCCCTTGAATTAAAACGGTAAAGATAAGGGTAAAAGAAGTGAGTGCAAACATTACTGTAGGATAACTCAGGTGGGTGTTGTAGTTATTTTAGATTTTAAAAATGATAAACACGATAACAACTTTATCAGAACGTCTGACGAATGTTGAACAAGTAGACTTTTACGAGGGGTAAGGGATGTGTGGATTAGGTTGCTGCAGTAAGACAGAATGCGCAGAAAATATATGAGGCTCGTTGTAAGATATTTGTAAAATTTATAGATCTGGAAAAAGTGTATGAATATGTGGACAGAGAAAGACTATGGAAGGTTTTTCGTATGTATGGTGTTGATCGGAAACAGGCGAATAATGTACTAGGTTAATATATAATGCTAATGATGCATGTATAGTTTAGCTGGATGTCTAAGTGTGCAGTAATTCAAGTGTCCTAACAGTTAAGCTAGATTAATGGGGACTTCAATTAGAAACCTCAAAATTTGCTTGGTCACACTTGTTTTACGCAGTAAGCTCTGGGCTTATCTTGGTAATGTATGTGCTAGTTTTATCATAATACTGTGACATTTTATTTATTTATGTGATATTTTAATGCTGGTTTGAACATTATTAATTGTGTTAATTTTAATTTCCAAGGGTCTGATGATAGCATATTTTATACTGAAACTGAGTGACCTTTTAAATAAGCATGGAATGGAGCATTACCGTTCTCCCTGGCTGCCTCTACACTCATAAAGAAACCCATCATTTCAGGAAGTGGATTTCAGCCTAAGCCTTCTACATGTCACCTACACCAGAGCAAGAGCGATAGACTACACCTTCCCTCTAAATGTGTGGCACAGCCGAATCATTGTTCGTCGTGGAATTCCTGAAGTTGATCCCTGGGGCTTCGCTCTGCCTTTGAAAGCTGAAGTGTGGTTTTCCTTGTTTATGGCACTTCTGGCCGTGCTTGCTGCACTGGCTGTATTACCTTATTGGTTCTTTGACAAAACGCTGACACGGACCAAATTCTCGTCCATCTACCAAAGCTGTATTCGTGTTCTTCTGCAGGAAGGTAACATTTCCTTCTTGCACATTTGTATTATATGCAGATGATAATTTTGCCACAGAATTAAGGCATGTAACTAATATCATTATACTTCTTGCTGAAGCAGATCTGGACGTGAAAGTCTCAGGGTGGCGGTGGGGGGAACGATTGTTGCTGGGAGTGTGGATGATGATGGTTTTAGTGATAGCACAGAGTTACCAGGGCCATCTCATGTCCCTCCTGGCCGTCAGATATATCCCTCTGCCCATACAGATGCTTAAAGACATCCTCCATCACCCAGTGGTCGTTCTCACACCCAAAGGAACAACGCAGGCATCGTCATTCTTGGTTAGTACCACTCTTGTTTCCTTTTATATATTTGTAACTACAGGATATTAGTAGTTGTAATTGTTGTCGTCTTCCGTATTTTAGCCACAGGGAAATTTGTTACATTGAGGCCACAGAATAATTTATTGATTCCGTTATTAATTAATCGAGTAAATAAAATCTGGTTCTTACTTTTTTCGTTTCTTTACAATTTAACCACAGTTACAGCAAGTTTTGAAAGCTATCTTATTCAGCCTTTGAACACAAGTGAAGCTTTCTTATTCAGCTTTTGAGCATAATTAAACCCGGCACTCTAAAATACCTGATGTTCAGTACATTTTATCCACTGAGATGGCTCCATTCTTACGCAGGGATGGCTCCATTCTTACGCGTAACGTTTTCATATAGCCAGACAAATGTGCGAGACATGGTTTCATATCCCTTTCCGTCGTAGTGTCCCCATTGCCAAGAGAAAACTGTAGTGAAATCATGAGAATTGCGGAGGAAAAAACGCTGTCAGTTATCCAGTATGGTGTCAAAAATCAGTGCAGGTGACCAAATGATGACCACCCACCACGGCACTAGTTAAGGGCAGTATTTCATTTCCGACACATACCTGGCACGTATCCAGGAAATTCAATAGGGGGGTGGTGAGCTATATTTAGTAGAACTCATACATACTGTACATACATTTATACATACAAAGTATCTACATTGTTAGATATACATAGACGGTTGGATATAGAAGACAGATTCACAGTCTCACTCTCTCTCATAATATATATATATATATATATATATATATATATATATATATATATATATATATATATATATATATATATATATATATATATATATATATATATATATAATCATCATCATCAGCCATTACAAGTCCACTGCTGAACAAAGACCTCCCCCAACCTTCTCCACGAAATCCTTGACTGGGCCAATCTTTGCCACGGTTTTCCCTGCATATTTCTCTGTCTCATCCCTCCACCTCCTGTCTGGCCTTTTTCTGCTACGTTTACAATCTCTTGGAGTCCAGTCAGTCAACCTCTTGCTCCATCGATTATCCCATATTCTTGCTACATGGCCTGCCCACCTCCATTTCTGTTCTTTTTATAACTTCTATAATATCTTTGACTTTAGTCTGCTCTCTCACCCAAGTTCATCTTTTCCTGTCTCTTAAAGATATTCCCAACATTGACCTTTCCATTGCTCCCTGAGAACGAATTAATTTATTTTTCATCGATTTTGTCAGTTTCCAGGTCTCACAACCATACATCATAGCTGGAATTATACATTCGTTATATACTTTTCGCTTCATACAAACTGGCAAGCTACTTTTCATAATGACCCAATGTTTACCGAAAGCTTTCCATCCAATTGTAATGCGTCTTTTTATTTCGTTATCATTATCTTTCGTTAATTTTAGTTTTTGTCCCAGGTAATTGTACTCCTCGACTTCTTCAAGAATTTATCCACTTATTCTTATGACGCTCTTTGGTGTCTGAGGATTAAACATTAGTTTTACTCCGGTTCATCTTTAGCTCTACTTTGAGACTTTCTCTGTTCAGGTCATTTAACATTTCTTGCAATGTCTCTGCTGTTTCTGAGATTAGGACAATGTCATCTGCAAATCTTAAATAGTTTAGCTTCTCTCCATCTATGTTCACTCCTTTGTTTTCCCAGTTTAGCCTTCTGAAAATACTTTCTAGGCATGCTGTAAATAGCTTTGTTGAAATTGTATCTCCTTGATGCACGCCCTTCTCAATCTTTATTTTTTCCGAGTCCTTAAGTAATTTAACTGTAACAGTTCCCTCTTTATATATGTTTTCGAGCAGTTTTACAATGTTCTCATTCACTCCTTGTTCTCGCAATGAATTTTTAATTGCTATGTGCTCCACTGAGTCGAAAGCCTTTTCGTAATCAACAAAACCTAAGCACAGTGGTTTATTATATTCTGTAGTTTTCTCATTGTGTGTAGATGTTCAGTAGTTGAATATCCGCTTCGGAATCCTGCCAGTTCACGAAGTTGGATTTCCTCCAAATTTGTAGTTATTCTATTTGTAAGGACTTTAGTGAAGAGTTTGTAAATGACTGATAGCAAGCTAATGGGTCGATAGTTACTAAGGTCTTTTGAGTCACCTTTTTTGTAAAGCAAAATAACTATTGCATTACACCATGTTTTGGGAATTTTCTTCTTTTTTGTACATTGAGTAAATAAGTGAGCAAACCAATATTGTAGAGTACTTCTGCTCCTGCATCCAACAGTAAATCTGCAACTATTCCATCTTCTTCCGGAGCTTTGCCTCTTTTCATATTTTTGAGAGAATTTTTTACTTCGTCTGGTGTTACCTCAGGTATTTCACTTGTGTCAACTGAAAAGTTAGCTATTGGTACTACGATCTTTGATGCATAGAGTTCTTTGTAAAATTCTTCAACTCTCGTCAACATCTTAGCTCTGCATTTAATGACTTCACCGTTTTTGTCTTTTAGTGATGTAATTTGTTGCTTTCCAAGTGCCATTTTACTTCGGACCTGTTTCAGACTTTTTCGTTTTTTGATGGTTTCTTTGATTTGATCCATGTTTCTCTTTCCTTTTTCTTCTGTTTGTCTTTTGTTGATTAGCTTATTTAATTCCGCTCGTTCTATTTCATCTGTCTTTGTTTTCATTTTCATTTCTTTTCTTTTTTACATAAGTTCGAGTGTTTTTTCTTAATACTTCTTGGCCTCGATTGTATTAGGCTTTCCTGCTACCTCCGCTGATTCTTTTAGCACTTTTGTTAGTCTGCCATTCAGCTCATCTGTGTCTCATTCAGCATTACTGAGAGCTTGAAATCTGTTCCTTATTTCCAACTGAAAGGTTGCTTTGTTTTCGTTTACTTTTATTGGGCATATATTTTTATCTTTAATCATTTTCTTTCTTTCACTTTTGATATTTAATCTTGCAGTGCAACCCACCAGTCAATGGTCACTTTCGATATTTACTTTGTTGATAACTGTGACATTTGTAATCGTGATATTCTTATCTGCTATACTGAAGTCGATTTCGTTCTTTGTTTCTCCATTTGGGCTTCTCCAGGTCCACTTTCTCCCTGTTCTTTTGTGAAAGAATGTGTTCATTATTCTCATGTTAAACATTTCTGCAAAGTTTACCAGCATTTCTCCTCTTTCGTTCCTTTCTCCCACTCCAAATTTTCCCATACATGCTTCTCCATTTTTTAATTTTCCAACTTTTGCATTGAAGTCTCCCATGAGTATAGTATATGTTGTCTTTTCCTCTTCCATAATCTGGGAGATGTCATCACAGAATGTTTCAATTTCTTCATCTGAGCTCTGAGAAGTTGGTGCATATACTTGTATTACTTTCAGGGTATATTTTTTGCACAGTCTGATTACAACCACTGCTGCTCTGTCAGATTCACTACTGAATTTAACGATGTTGTCTGCAAGATTTCTGTTAATTAGAAATCCTGCACCACTAACTCTTTCATTTTTCCTTCCTCTGTAGTAAAATATGTGGCCACTGTCATTGAGCTGAATTACTTTTTCTTCTTCTCTGTGGGTCTCACTCAAACCTACAATATCCCAACTAATGTTTTCCAGTTCAGCCAATATTCCACCGTGTGCCAGCTATTTTTAGCCCTCTGGGTCTCCCCAGTGCCGGCCATTTTTCAACTTTTTTTTTGGGGGGGGGGCTAAAATGATAGATTTTGATGTGGGAACAACGAATTTCGCCATTAAAATACTCACAGAGGCTCAAAAATTTGTTTTATTGAGTCCTGCACACTCGTGTTCAGGTATGGCCGCTCTCTCACGCTCAACACGTATGTGAGAGAAAGCCGTTTTGTATGTAAGTTATACTCAGGTATTTATGCTGGGAAGGTATAGCAATGTTCAGTGCACTTTTCTGATCACTTATTACTTCAGCATCCATCACAATTTGCGTGTCTTTCTCACTGTGAATGCATTATCTTACACTTTCTTGAAGATAGGTACGACCTGACTTCATTACGTACAGTCCTGGCACTTACAAGAAGGTATTTACAACTTGACTTCACTATATAGTCCTTGCACTTACAATAAAATATTTACAATTTACACTTACATGAAAATGTTTACAAAATGCCTTCACTATGTACAGCACTGGGTGAGGCACACAGACAGAGTGAGGCAGAGCGAGCCTGAAGGGGGGAACGAGGGAGTGTATGGCCTTGACAGCCTGAAGGATGGTAGAGAAACAGTTACCTTACGTGCCTGCCATTTTTTACCCACGAATCTTGAAAAATGCAGTCACAGTGAAGTTTTTTATTTTAGACTGTTATAAAACGGCACTGGCACTGGCCATGGCATTATGTCAGACCGTTTTAAAACAGCACTGGCACGTGGCGGGTTAAGTTATCAAGCTTGTAATCTTCAGCGAGGCTTCTTTCATTGTATGCATAGATCTTCATGGATATAAGAGTGTTTCATATCCCAGTCTCTAACTTGCCAACACAGTGCCTACTCACTTTTGGTGGCACATTGCCTGTAAGCACAGGAGGCAGTGCGGTTGGACCTTTAGTAGACGATGATGCAACAGGAACGTCCGTCAAGTACTTTGCAATAGAACTCATGTTTGGTTGGGGGGATTGTGGCAAATAATCTTACCTCCCTGCGACATAGTTTCTGGTGAGATGTAATTTTTTTGCCACCTTATTCGTTATATTCGGTGGAGCCCTATATATCTATAGGAGGTCCCATGGTCTGCACTGTCTAAGATGGTACCTTGCATATCTACAAGGCCTTCTCCTATTCACCACCAGGGGACGTGCCAGGTAGCAGTGGGATTCTGCCGCTGGATACATATATATATATATATATATATATATATATATATATATATATATATATATATATATATATATATATGTATCACTGGTTGTCGTACGAGGCACCTAAAAGAGTTGGCGGAGGGTTAGTGCACCTCCCCGGAAAACAGCTAACTAAAAAAGCCAACAAGAAACCTCGGACAAGGACTGGCCAAAAGATGACGACCAAGGACCTTACAATGGACATGGTACGGATTGCAACATGGAATGTAAGGGGTGCGAATGATGAGGTGAAAGAGAGAGAGATTGTCCAGGTGCTTGAGGGTGCGAAAGTGGATGTAGGCTATGTGGAGTAACTGAAACTAAATGGCGAGGAGAGAGTGTGAGAGAATGGGAGTACGGATGGGGTATATGTGCAGGAGTAGGTGAGAATGAGAGAGCAAAAGAAGGAGTGTGTATTGCTGTGAGTAAAAGATGGAAGAAGAAGATAAGAGAGTGTGGATCAGTTGGGTCAAGGATTGTGTGGGTAAGATTGAAAGTTGGAATACAAATGTGGGTGATTGTGTGCATGTATGCACCAATGCAAGATCGTGCAAGCAGAGTGAGAGAAGAGTTCTGGACAAATGTGGAAGTGTGCATGGAAAAGTTTGGAAGGAATGAGAGTGTTTTTGATTGGTGATATGAATGGTATAGTAGGGAATGTGAAGGTGGATGGAATAGCTGGTGAGTGGGGTGTGCCTGCTGAGATAGATGAGAATGGCAGTGCGTTAGTGGACACTTGTGCCGGGAGAGGGGGTTGGTGATAACCAATACCCTCTTCAGGCACAAAATGATCCACAGGTATACATGACAAGTGATGAGAATAGTGGGTGGTGAACTGAATGAAAGGAAGGCAATGATTGATTATGTGTGTGTGGATGAAAGGATGCAAAGATGTGTAATGGATACAAGAGCTTATAGAGGTTGAGGAGTGGACTTTCTGACCACTACTTGGTGGTGACCAGTATCAAGATCCAAGCAAGATGGAGAAATAGTAGAAGGGAAGTACGGAAAGAAAGTGTAGTTGCAAGGAGAGTGGAAAGGTACAAAAGGATGAGATAATGGTAGAATATACGAGAGAAATAGCAGAACGATTGGGTAAATATGAATTGGAGCAGATGGGGGACGTGGAAGGTGTGTGCAGGATATTCACAGAAGAAATATGTGCAACATGTGATGTGGTGTGTGAGGTGAAGAGAAGACGAAGGGGGTGCAACGAACAGCGTGGTGGAATGACGAGGTGAGACAGGATGTGGCACAAAAGAAGAAAGCATACAATGAATGGATGAGAAATAAGGGCGTGGAAGAAGTTGAGAGGCGGAAGAGAGAGTTATATGTAGAAAGGAAGAGAGAGGTGAAAAGATTAGTAAGAGTAAGAACAGAGTGGATGAGGAATTTGGAAGGAATTTGAGTGTAAAATGGAGGGACTGTAAGAGAATGTTCTGGAAACAGGTGAAGAGAGTAAGCCAGGGTGGCATTGAAGTTAGCAGGGGAGTGAAAGATAAAAATGGTAAATTACTAGTGGAGAAGGGGGGAAAAGTGAGCAGATGGAGAGAACACTTTAAGGAATTGTTGAACATAGAGGATGGAAGGAATGCGAGTATAAGTGGCTGGGGAATGGCTGGGAGAAGGAGGGAGGTGAGAAGACAGGAAGAAATCAGTAGGATAGAAGTTGTGGAAGCAATGAAGAAAGTCAAATTGGGGAAAGCCCCAGGAATTGATGGAGTGTGTGGTGAAATGCTGAAGCACGGGGGAGAGATAGTAGTAGAATGGATATGGAAGGTGTGCAGATTGGCCTGGGAGGAAGGTAGAGTCCTGGAGGATTGGAAGTCAGGTATAATTATTCCCTTGTACAAAGGAAAAGGGGAAAAAGAATTGTGTGGTAATCACAGGGGCATTTGTCTTCTTAGTGTAATAGGAAAAGTGTATGGTAGGATATTTATTGACAGAGTTAGGGAAAGAACAGAGGAATTAGTTGGAAAAGAACAGGGAGGCTTCAGGAAAGGGAGAGGTTGTGTAGATCAGATTTTCATTCTTAGATGATTAGTGGAAAAATTTCTAGAGAAGGGAAAGAAGTTGTATGTGGCTTTCATGGATTTGGAGAAAGCATATGACAGGGTGGATAGACAAGGATTGTGGAAAGTATTATGAATATATGGAGTAGATGGGAAGTTGTTGAATGCTGTGAAGAGTATGAATGAAGGTGCTAAGGCTGCAGTGCATGTGGATGGTGAATTGTGTGAATTTTTCTCTTTGAAGGTTGGGTTGAAACAGGGATGTGTCATGTCCCTATGGTTGTTCAATCTGTATATGGATGGGGTAATAAAAGAGGTACAAGGTAGGGCAGTGGATGTTGCAGTGGCCCTAGTGAGAGAGGGTAGTGTTTGGAAACTCCCTGTACTGTTGTTTGCAGATGATACTGTGTTGTTGAGTGAAGATGAAGGGGAGATGCAAGGCATGGTGGATGAGTTTGGGAAAGTGTGTAAGAAACGGAATCGAAAGGTGAATGCAGGGAAGAGTAAAGTGATGGTCTTTGAGAGAGGCAAAGTCAGTGAATGTACAGTGAGGTTGGATGGTGAGGAAATGGAAAATGTGAGTACATTTAAGTACTTGGGTAGTGTGATAAGTAAGGATGGAAGTTTGGAGGGTGAAGTGCTTGAAAGGGTACAAGGAAGAAAGGTTGCTGGTTCCTTGAAAGCAATGATCAGAAACAGGGAAGTGAGCATGGAAGTGAAAAAGCTACTACATGACAGTATTGTGATACTAAGTCTAACATATGGAAGTGAAGCTTGGACGTTGTTGGAAGGACATAAGTCAAGAGTGAGAGCAGTGGAAATGAGTTATTTAAGAGGAGCCTATGGAGTCAAATGGAGAGACAGGCTGACAAATGAGGACATAAAGGAGCGTTTTGGTGTGGATGTGGATGTGATTGGAAGCATTAGGAGGAACACACTGAGGTGGTTTGGCCATGTGGAGAGGATGGAGGGTGAGAAACTGATGAGGGGAGTGTATGTGAGTGATGTGGAGGGGGGGAGAGGGATGGGGAGGCCGATGATGAGATGAAGGGATGGAGTGGAGAGGTATATGAGAGAGGGATGTGTGAGTTGGGAGCAGGTCAGTGAAATGGCTGGGGACAGGGCGACGTGGAGGCGATTTGTTTGTGGCCACCCCGTACGGGATTGAGACGTCTGGCAATATATATATACATATATACACATATAAACACTATATATATATATATATATATATATATATATATATATATATATATATATATATATATATATATATATATATATATATATATATATATATATATATATATATATATATATATATATATATATATATACTGTATATATATATATTGTTACATAGCCTCTGATTTCATCATCCTTTGTGTAATTTTAACGCACAGTATGCTGCATGTTTGATCACAAGCGTGTTCTGCCTCAGTTCCCCCCTTCTACCGTTATAGTAGAGTAAGTCGTCATTTCTGGAGTTCAGAGCAGGATTGTCAACTTTTTGTCCCCAAGGCTTCATTTGCGCGTCCTTCTTACAAGTTGTATCAAGCTCTGCCGGCCCCTATATAATGAGCTCAGTCTCTGCATCATTGCCACTTAGATCTGCTCCTCATTTTGTTCACATCTCTGTCCTCCCCTGTACAGTTATTATTATTGTGAATTTCTCAGGAAGTCTCCAACCATCTAGCAGCTGTGTGATTTGAGTATAAGTGTTATTGCATTTTGTTCTTGTACTGTATAGCATAAGGTTAATTCTTAGGCCTGGAAAGTTTTTGTAAATTGTGTAGAATTCATTTTGTCAGCCAGTGGTAATAATAGTTTGTATCTGTAATTATTTATCTTGCATTAACTGAGCATTACCCAGTGTTTTCATTTCATCAGGGCTGACTTAGATAAATTTACTCATGCTAATTTCGTGTTAATAGAGGCTATTGCAGTTAACCATATATTTAACCTGTTTTTGCCATTACATTATCCTTATGAGTCCTGAATGTTTTGTTGTTAGTTTGAGCATTAAACTTTTAACTTGTAATTTTACCTACTCTTTTTGTTTGAACCTGGAACTTTACTGGACAGTAGTGATTTTTAGTATTCTCACTTAAAGTGTACATTATCTTTCTCTGTTCCGTAACATAAATTTGGCGACCTCTCATCAGGATATTCAGGATATTATCATAAGGATATTGCTTGATATTTTGTGACTGTTACTTATTCATGATGTCTACTATTACTACACTCGATGAAGCCAAAGATTTTTTGTCAAATGTGCAAACAGTGTGTGATGTAGAAAACAGAACAAAGAATGAACTTAAGCTTGTTGCTCAACAATTGGGAATTGCAGTTCACTCTCATCATTCTAAAGATCAAATTGTTTGCATGATTAATAAAAGCTTGTTTAATGTAACTCCTCCAAATGAGCAAACGCAGATTGAATTAGCTAAGTTACAGCTAGCCCTGCAGGAGGCTCGTGTTAAGGAGGCTGAATTTCAAGCACGTGCTAAGGAGGCGGAGTCTCAGGCTAAGGAGGCGGAGTCAGGCTCGTATTCAGGAGGCTGAATTTCAAGCAAATGCTAAGGAGGCTGAATCTCAGGCTCGGATTCAGGAGGCACAAATACAGGCTCAGGCACAAATTGAACTTGCTAGGATTCAGGCAGACCATGAGTATCGCATGAAACAAGGTGGAACTGGATCATCTAGCTCTGATGATTTTGATGTGGCTAAAAATGTTAAACTTGTCCCTCCTTTTAATGAATCTGATTTAACAAAGTATTTTCAGTTGTTTGAGAGGGTAGCTACAGGTTTTAATTGGCCAAAAAAGTATTGGCCAGTACTCCTTCAAACTGTTCTCACCGGTAAAGCTCAAGTAACTTATGCATCTTTGCCTAAGGATGAATCTGATAATTATGATGTAGTTAAGAGCTTGATTCTTAAGGCCTATGAGCTTGTTCCTGAAGCTTATAGAGTAAAATTTAGGACAACTTACAAGCAAGATAAGCAATCCCATGTTGAGTATGCAAAAATCAAAGAAGATCTGTTAGAGCAGTGGTTAAATTCTAAGAATGTAAATTCTGATTTTGGTAAATTTAAGCAGATGATTTTGCTGGAGGACTTCAAGAGGTGTATTTATAAAGATGTAAGCCTATATCTTGATGAGAAAAGAATAGATAATTTGTCTGATGCTGCAGTTTTAGCTGATGAATATGTTCTCACTCACAAGAGATATTCTAAAGAAAAAAGAAAAGCTGAGAGTAAGTACGTTGCCTCTACTCAGAGTACAGGTAACAGGAAAGAGAATAAGGATGATGTTTCTCAGGAAGTAAATACCAGCTTCACCTCTAGATTTCAGAAAAGTAAATGTACTTATTGTAGTAAGCTTGGTCATACTACGGAGAAATGTTTCAGGAGACAGCGTGATGTGAACAAAAAGGAGTCTTTAAATATTCAGTCAATTGGTCTAGTGTCCACTCTTGAGAGTTCCCAGAATTCTTTAACTTAGTTAACTGAACCTGCTTTGAGGGGTAACTTAAATTCTCATGATGGAGCTCCTCTTTTGAGCAGTAACGTGGGTGACACTCTCAAGAGTTCATGTGCTAATTTCCTGTCTGATGGTTTTGTCAGTCCTCTGGACAGTAATGACAGGAAATCAGTTCAAATATATCGTGATACAGGTGCTTGCCAATCCCTTATGCTGACCAGTGTTCTAGGCTCTAATGTTAATTCCTCTGATGAAACTGTAATCTTACAAGGTGTAGGGAATAATTACTTCTCTGTCCCTCTGTGCAGAGTGAATTTAGAGTCTGGTTTTGTTAATGGTTCTGTTATGGTTGGGTTGGTTGAGACACTCCCAATGTCAGGTGTAACTTTCTTACTTGGAAATGATATTGGTGGAAGTCAAGTGTGTCCAGCTCCTCAGTTGTCTAGTGAGCCAGTGGCTGCGGCCCAGGATTGTGATGTCCCTGATGTGTTCCCTGCATGTGCTGTCACTAGGGCTAAGTCTAAAGTTACTGGTGATTTAGAGGATAATGATGATGATGATGTTATCCTAGCTGACACTTTTCTTGCTAATTTGGACCACTCACCAGATGAGGCAGTACCCCGTAGTGTTGATAATTTGTCTCGTCAAGAGTTGGTTGAGTTGCAGGTTGCTGACCCTGAGTTGAAAGGTCTAGCTAACTCTGCTTACAGTGAAGAAGAGTCAGCCGGTGCTTCTACTTGTTATTATGTAAAGTCAGGAGTACTTATGAGGAAGTGGAGACCCCCAACACCATCAGCCGACTGTGAATGGGAGGTTGTACATCAAGTTGTCATCCCTCGTGTTTGTAGGCAGGATATCATTAGAGTGGCTCATGATTCCAGTTTGGCAGGACACCTTGGAGTGAGGAAGACTGTGGCACGCATTTTGAAACACTTCTACTGGCCAGGTATCTTCAGGGATGTTTCCTGGTATTGTAAGTCTTGTCACACCTGTCAAGTTGTTGGGAAGTGTAATCAGACCGAAAAGGTTGCACCTCTAGTTCCCATTCCTCCTTTTGAGGCGCCTTTCACCCGTGTGTTGGTGGATATTGTGGGCCCTCTTCCTAAGACTTCTTCAGGATTTTCTTATGTGTTGACCATGATTGATATGGCTACTCGTTATCCTGAAGCCATTCCACTTAGAAACATCTCAGCAAAGAACGTGGTTAAGGAAATGCTAGGGTTCTTCACAAAGTTTGGTCTGCCCAAGGAGGTACAGTCCGACCGGGGAAGTAATTTCATGTCAAACGTTTTCAAGCAGTCTCTGAAAGAGTTGGGCATCACCAGATCACGTCTTCAGCTTACCATCCCCAGACCCAAGGAGCGTTGGAGAGATATCATCAAACACTCAAATCGATGCTCAAGAAATACTGTTTGGAACATCAGAAAGACTGGGATAAAGGTCTTCCATTCGTTGTGTTTGCCGCAAGAGAATCTCCAAATGAATCACTAGGCTTCTCACCTTTTGAACTACTGTTTGGCCATGAAGTAAGAGGACCCCTTAAGTTACTCAAGGGAATGCTGGCTGTCGGAGGAAGATGACTTCAACCTGCTGGAGTATGTGATGAAGTTCAAAGAACGGCTGTCCACTGCTTTACAGCTGGCGAGAGAGAGAATTTAGGAGCTGCTCAGGAGAAGATGAAGACTTGGTATGATAAGAAGTCCAGGTTAGCCACTTTCAGCCAGGAGATCAGGTTTTGATTCTGCTACCAGTTCATGGGCAACCTCTTCAAGCCAAGTTTAGTGGTCCTTATTTCGTGGAGAAGAAACTCAGTGATGTCAACTATGTCATCGCCACACCAGATCGTAGAAAGAACAAGCAACTATTTCACATCAACATGCTAAAGTTATATCACAGGCAGGACGAAAATAATCCAGTTTGCACTGTAGCTGTTCCACCCGAGTCTGCAAGTGAAGCTCTCCCATGCAGTATGAGCCTGAGTGATAGTTTGGGGAAGAATCCTGATATCATGAATGATCTCCAGACTAAGCTTTCTCATCTACCACCCAAGGAAAGGCAGGAGTTTTCGGCATTACTGCAGGAGTACCCGCAAGTGTTCTGTGCTACTCCAGGAAGAACCACTGTGTTGATGCATGATGTCGATGTTGGAGACGCAAAGCCAATTAAATTGCCTCCTTACCGTGTGATCCCAGTGAAAGTTCCTCTCATCCAGAAGGAGCTTGGCTACCTGTTGGACCACAAGATGATTGAGCCCTGTCAGAGCGAGTGGAGTTCTCCTGTCACTCTAGTCCCTAAGCCAGGTGGGTCACAGCGGCTTTGCATCGACTACAGACGTGTTAATCAGATAACCAAAACAGACACTTACCCTCTCCCTCGTGTGGAAGATTCCATAGACAAGCTCGGAAAGGCTAGGTACATAAGTAAGTTTGATTTGTTAAAGGGATACTGGCAAGTACCTATGACTGAACGTGCTAGGGAGATCTCATGTTTTGTAACACTAGGAAAGACTTTTGCATGTTCGGTAATGCCATATGGTATGAAGAATGCACCAGCCACATTTCAGAAGCTCATGGATGTTGTAACAGAGGGTTTGGCAGGGTGTGTTGTTTATATTGATGATGTATTAATCTTCAGTGACAACTGGAAAGATCACCTATGCCATGTCAGTAAATTTCTTGACCGTTTAAGTTCATGCTAATCTTGCAGCTAATTTGATCAAAGTGTGAGTTTGGTCAGAAAGCTAAAGTTCAGTACCTTGGGTATGTAATTGGTGATGGACATGTTGCACCACCAGGAGCTAAGGTTCAGGTTATAAGTGATCTTCCCAGACCTAAAAAGTAGGAAAGAGCTACAAAGATTTTTGGGAATGGTAGGTTATTACAGGAGATTTATTCTTAACTTTTCTCTTCTTGTATCAAATTCACTTACAGACCTACTGAAAAAGGGAGTTAAATTTGTCTGGACCGATAACTGTGAATCCTCTTTCAACAAACTTAAAGCTATTCTGTTAAGTCAGTCAGTGCTCGCTACTCCAAATTTTGCTAAGCCTTTTTAAGATGTCTGTTGATGCAAGTGATACAGGAGCTGGGGCTGTTTTGCTGCAAGAGGATGATCAGGGTATTGAACATCCTGTATCTTATTACAGTAAGAAGTCTCACTCCACCTCAAAAGAACTACTCTCAACTATTGAGCAAGAGCTTTTGGCCTTGATTTTTGGGTTTACAGCATTTTTCATTTTATTTGTGTTCTGGTTTTGACCCCATAGTCATTTATACCAAGTCATAACCCACTGAAATTCCTTAAGTAAGTTTAAAGATAAAAATCAGAGATTGGACAAGATGGAGTCTTACTTCTTCAGGAGTATTCATTAGACATACAACATGTCAAGGGGAAAGAAAATGTTATTGCAGATTGCTTATTCTAGACTTTAGACAGATTGTTTTAGAGTAACTAAGAAATTTCCTTTGTAGAATTTCTTTTTCTTTGTGGGGAGGTGTTACATAGCCTATGATTTCATCATCCTTTGTGTAATTTTAACGCACAGTATGCTGCATGTTTGATCACGAGCGTGTTCTGCCTCAGTTCCCCCTTCTACCGTTATAGTAGAGTAAGTCGTTTGGCATTTCTGGAGTTCAGAGCAGGATTGTCAACTCTTTGTCCCCATGAAAGCTTCATTTGCGCGTCCTTCTTACAAGTTGTATCAAACTCTAAGCCGGCCCCTATATAATGAGCTCCAGTCTCTGGCATCATTGCCACTTAGATCTGCTCCTCATTTTGTTCAGCATCTCTGTCACTCCCCTGTACAGTTATTATTATTGTGAATTTCTCCAGGAAGTCTCCAACCATCTAGCAGCTGTGTGATTTGAGTATAAGTATTACAGCATTTTGTTCTTGTACTGTACTAGCATAAGTGTTAATTCTTAGGCCTGGAAAGTTTTTGTAAATTGTGTAGAATTCATTTTGTCAGCCAGTGGTAATAATAGTTTGTATCTGTAATTATTTATCTTGCATTAACTGGAGCATTACCCAGTGTTTTTCATTTCATCAGGGCTGACTTAGATAAATTTACTCATGCTAATTTCTGTGTTAATAGAGGCTATTGCAGTTAACCATATATTTAACCTGTTTTTTGCCATTACATTATCCTTATGAGTCCTGAATGTTTTGTTGTTAGTTTGAGCATTAAACTTTAACTTGTAATTTTACCTAACTCTTTTTGTTTGAACCTGGAACTTTACTGGACAGTGCAGTGATTTTTAGTATTCTCACTTAAAGTGTACATTATCTTTCTCTGTTCCGTAACTGTATATATATATATATATATATATATATATATATATATATATATATACAGTGGGCTTGGCACAGTGCGTGAGAGATTGGATGGTGCACGTACCATGCAGCACTGGGAATTGTGATACTAGGAATACATAATCTTATGGGGAATAATTATATATGGGCGGTACCCCCTCATACCTGGACATTTTTGGCCCTTATGAAACATAATAAGAGGTCATATGTTTCAGACATTGTACTAAAGCTATAGCTACAATAACAAAAATATGGGTAGTCACCTTAACCACAGTAGACAACAGGCCTGATGACCTTAAATAACAAGGGTTCCAGAGGCGCGGCAACACTTGCAGTGCTGCACTCCCCACCGCACCAACACTTCCCTCCACAGACTCCTGTTGATCACCTTCCCCAGGAGCATCCAAGTCACTCACTTCGGCTAATATAAACCCTTCAAGGTCGAGATGCTGACACTTCTGACACATTGCATCCTCTTCATCCTCATCAGGATCAGGAGCAGACAATGTCGATAGTTCCGCTGTTTCACCAACTTGAGCCTGCTGTGTTGTAGCTTGTTATGAGCGTCTGTCTTCTCCTGTTTATTTCTTCCCTGTGCCTGTCTGTGCAGAAACGGAAGAGTTTGTTGATACCAACCAAGAAGTTCCTCCCATTCTTAGGTTGCTCACTTCCTGTGCCTTCACCTCTTCCTTGAGCTTATCCACGGCAGCAAGGATCTTGCTAATGTTTGACATACACAGCTCAGTCCTGCCTTCCATCACACTAGGCTGCTCAACTTGACTCTGTCTGGCATCGAGGCTCGGCGTCAGCCCTGCGTCTATCCATTGCAACACTTCCGCGGGAGGTTGTTCCTCAGTAGCAGTGTGCACTTCTTGTATGTCCGCCAATTTAACGTCCTCAAAACCTGGTACAGCTTGTGCTGCTGTCCAATGTTGCTGCCTCAACATCGGCCAGTAGTTGAATGGCCGTCTCCTGGGTGATGCACAGGTGAGGCACGAGGCATTCGCCATAGTCATGGTTCACCGTTGCAGGTGTAATCTGGTGCCAGGCTTGGAGGAGAAATTCAACTGCGTCCTTCACCATAAAGTTACGCCAAAATGCCTCAACAGTCATGGCATCTGTAGTAGGTTGGGATAGAGGTGCTGGTGGGAGATGGAACGGGAGCAGATGCCTCATCAAGGTCTTTTGTCATGATCTTCTTGTAGGGCATGAAGCTCTTCTTGTGTGTCGGTCTTCCTGCGTAGGTACTCTCGTACACTTCCTTATGGTAGAAATGCTTCACTGTGGCGATTAGTTCTTGATCGAGTGGCTGCATTAGTGACGTTGTAGCGGGGCGGCAGAAACACAACCACGACAATCATTGTGAAGATCTTCCAGGTATGTGGCGTGAGTGACTTGGTGCATTATCAAGCACAAGGAGCATCTTAAATGGAATGCCCAGCTCCCAACAATTGGCTCTACGCCATCCAGGGACACACCGCCTCGTTAACCAGTCTGCCATAATGTTCCCGGTCATCCAACCATTTACGGACTTATACCAATACACGCCACTTGCATCCATGTTCATGAAGGTTTTTGTAGCACCTTGGATGTGAAGCTGTGTGTACAAATAAACTGGCCTCATCTTGTGGCTCCCAGACAGGTTTACAGCTAACACACCGTCATCTTACACTTCTGGAGCTTGCGACCCATGGGCTTGTTTCTGTCTTCTTTAGCAATGTAAATTGATTTTGGTATGGCCTTGTAATATAAGGACATTTCATTGATGTTGTAAATCTGGTCCTTGGTGTACTGTCCCTCTTCAATAATCGTTTTAAATATTGCAGGATAATCTCTTGCGGCCAGCTTATCATCAGAGGCACGTTCACTCAGACAATTTCACGTAACGGAGTTCCTTGCACTTGAGGAAAACGGTCCAGCCATCCAACTCGATGCCCTGGAACGGTTTTTCCACTTTTAACCTTCGAGATGCAGCCTTGTAAAAGAAGGCTGGGCTTGGTTCCAAATAAATCTTCCATTGAGTGGAACACCTTCATTTTCTTTTCCGCATTATGAAGGTGGCAAGATAACTTCGCTCCATTAATATCATAGCACGATTTCCCACCACACGAACGGCCGTTCCTAGGTCGGGGAGGCACCTCCGTACGTCTTCACTACAGCCTTTATGGCTTCACGGCTCTTCCCACACAGCCAGTTCTCACTGTAGATTCAGCCAGTCCCAGGGTTCTCCCGATAGCCGTGTTTCCTTGACCCTCCTCCTTCATCTTAATTATCTTTAACTTGGTGGCGTGCATCAGAAGTTTCTTTTACTCTTGGGGTTGGAGCCATGGTGCAGCAAAGTACAGGCAGTACAAAAAACACCACACGTTGTACACGACAGGTTAGCTGTAGAAAAGCGGATCCGCACAGTGCACGAGCCGGGACTGTTATGGCGCGCCCTGCTCCCTTATACCCCAAGCTGCACAGTAGAATGCCCGGGAATTTCTGTGCATCAACATGACGACACGTGACGCGCTCTGAGAGGGTGGTCGTGCACTAGTAGAAAATGGCATTTTTGAGCCACTCCTTGCCTCTGCCTCGCGTTCTGTGCGGTAAACTCGCGCATTAAAGGGTTTTTGGTTATGATTTTTGGTCACTGCGTGCACAAGGAGAATCGTGCACTGCGGGGTGGGATGCGCACTGTGCGAGAACCCACTGTATATATATATATATATATATATATATATATATATATATATATATATATATATATATATATATATACATATATATATATATATATATATATATATATATATATATATATATATATATATATATATATATATATATATATATATATATATATATATATATATATATATATATATATATATATATATATATATATATATATATATATATATGTATACATATATATATCGTATATATATATATATATATATATATATATATATATATATATATATATATATATATATATATATATATATATATATATTCTCATCAAGCCTTTTGAGTGTCCACTGCAGGACCAGCCTATCCTCCCTCCGAAGTGGGGACGATACAGGTAATGTATCTCTACCAAGTGGCTTAGTATGTCTGGTAAAGATTGTATGTAGGGTGAGAAGTGCTTGTAAGTGTAACTGTAGTGTTGTAGTGGCTTTGGACTGCGTGTAGTCTGTGAACCAAGTGTAATCGGCCCGTGCAAGCCGACTGCGTGCAAGCATACTTTATTGTATGCGAGACTGGTTCAGCTACAGTACCCCTTGTGTCCAACCAATGCAGTATGTGGTAGAAAACCCTCGTTCTTCAGTGTAATAAAATTCACACTTTAACACTCTATCACAGAGTCATATATATATATATATATATATATATATATATATATATATATATATATATATATACAGTATATCAGCCCCTTTCCCAGTGACTCACTCTGAGCGATGCCTGGAACCACTCTCTGACTCACTTCTTCATTTCCTGCAACATTCTTGGCTCCTTTCCTCTAACTTTCTGTCGAACACCACCTCTCCGCCACTAAACCTCATCGTCCCTTCTGGACAGAGACTCAGGTGTCTGAGGCAACTGACAGCAAACCCTTTTCTTGTTCCTCCTACTTTCTCTATACTCATTTCAAAGCCAAAGGTGGATGTTGTGTATATGTATGCAACGATATATCCCTTTCTCTCATGTTCCTGAACTTGCTTCTTCCTGAATTCTCTACTCTCTGGCTTTTTGGCTTTCTTTGTCATTTTCTGACTAAATATATCTACACTGTTTGTTTATCCCCTGATTCTACTGAGAATAAAAAAATTCTTTGACTATCTTACTTCTGTGATGGAACACATTCTATCCATTTCTCCTTTCTCTGAGAGTCACCATTCTGGGAGATTTCAATGTTCACCACCACCTTTGGCTCACCTTTTCCTTTCACTGATGCACTTGGTGAACAAACATACATCCTATCTATCCTTAATGACCTAGGAGCAGCTTGTACAGCACCCTACCCATATCCCCTGACTGCACCCTGGACAGAGCTCCAACCTGCTTGAACCTCTTCCTTACAACTAATCCTTCTGTTTACACTGTTAATCTTTCCTCTCCTTAGGGCTCCTCCAATCACAACATTATTACCTTAACCTGTCCTATCGTTCCGGTATGGCCTGTGGACCCTCCAAAGGGAAACGTCATCTGTGGCACTTCGGAGCTGCAGTTTGGAAGGCCCTCAGGCAGTATTTCCTTTGATTTTCCATGGAATGATTATTGCTTCCATGGCTGGGAGCCATCTTGAGTGTGCTTTCGCGAATTACGGAGGTTATTCCCTCAAGGGCATGGGAGCATACATTCCTTTCTCATATCCTTTGACTATCATGCAAGAAAGCCTTTGTTTAATCACGCTTTTTCTAATGCTGTACACAACAAAGAAGAGGGCCTATAAAAGGAATTACCAGAGCCAACCCACCCATGAATCACATCATGTTTATGTTTCCTGCCTAGAATCGTGCTTAAGTCTGTTCTTCGCACTGCTAAATTATAACTTCTTCTTGAAATCTAAGTGTTCTCAACTCTCCAACTCCAATTCTTTCCATTCCTTCTGGCACCTTTTGCCAAAAACCTTTTTAACAACTTTACCTCACCATCCTACCCTCCCTCTTTTCTATTCTGATGGCTCTGTACGTATTTCTTCTACTGATAAAGCAGATCTCTTTGTTCAGACTTTCTCCTCCAATTCCACTTTATACAATTCCAGTAAGCTGTTCCTCCATCGCTTCCCCCCTCAGAAATCCTCATGACTGACATTAAAATTTCTTCAGCTGATGTATTTTCTGCCATCAATGGCCCTCCAATACTAATAACAAGGCATTTGGGCCTGATGGAATCTCTCCTGTTGTCCTCCAAGAAATGTGCTTCAGTGCTTACACCCCTGCCTGGGTAAACTCTTTCGCCTTTGTCTGTCAACTTGTACCTTTCCCTTCTTGCTGGAAGTTTACTCTCGTTCAGCCAGTTCCAAAAGAAGGGTGACTGTTCACAACCCCTCTAACTATCGTCCAATTGCTTTAACATCCTGTGTTTCAAAAGTTTTCGAGTCAATTCTTCAACAGAAAATTTTAAAGCATATTTCCTATCACAACCTTCTCTCTGATCGTCCAGTATGGGTTCCGTCAGAGGCGCTCCACTGGCGATCTTCTCACCTACCTTTCCAGACTCCTGGTCATCCTCCTTTCGGGACTTTGGCGAAAGCTTTGCCATTGCACTTGACATCGATCGAAAGTCTGGCATATATCTTTAATTTCCAAACTGCCCTCTAACGATTTCTATCCTTCTATCTGTGCCTTCATCAACAGCTTCCTTTCTGGTCATTCTATAGCTGCTGTTGTAGACGGCCATCGTTCTTCTTACATCTATCAACAGTGGTGTTCCTCAGGGCTCTGTCCTTTTACTAACTCTCTTCCTTATATTCATCAATGACCTTCTAAGCTGTACATATGACCCCTATCCACTCATGCGCTGATGATTCCATCCTTCACCTTTCTATTTGGTTCCCCGCAACGTCCATCTCAGCAGTTACTTCAACAAACAGGGATGAGGCTATGGCACACCTAATGTCTAACTTGGCTCGTATCTCTGACTGGGATAAAAATAATCTTGTTATTTTTAATGCATCAAAAACTTCAGTTTCTTTGCACCTATCCCAACTCGACACTATCTTGCACAGGAGTACCCCCTTAAGGTTCAGTAATATGCAGCTCAATCCTGCATCATCTTTTGAACATGCTTAGCAGGTTTCATTCAGTCGGGACTTATCTTGGAAAAATCATATTGCATCTCTTGTAAAAGCTGCTTCCAAGACATTAGGTGTTCGTAGTCGACTCTGTACCCCTTTTTTACCCCTGCACAGTTGTTGACTTTATATACGGGTGTTATTCTCCCCTGTTTAGAGTACAACTCTCATGTTTCAGGTGGCTCCCCACATACAGCTGCTTCTCAATAGGGTGGAGTCAAAGGCTTTTCGTCTCATCAACTCACCTCCTTTTACTGGCTCCCTTCAACCTCTGGTCTCTTCGCTGACTGTTGCATCTTTATCTCTTTTTTATCGCTTTAACTTCAATGATTACTGCTCCTCTTAATTGTCTGCTTGGCATCCCTCCATCACTGGTTACGATTGGTAGCACCAAAATCTGCCTAACAACTTAAATTCTCATCCCTTTTCTGTCCAACTCTCTAATGCAAGAGTTAACCGTTACTCCCAGTTTTTCATTTATGCAACAGGTCAACTCTGGATCTGTCTCCCTCTGTCTGTATTTCCTACTTTCTATGATCTCCACTCTTTTTTTAAACGCAGTGTGTCCAGGCATCTCGAAATGATCGGAATTTGAATTTGGCTCTCTTTTGTATTGTTTTTGTTTTTTTCTTGGAAGGAAACGGTTTTGCATGGCTCCTGGCCTTTGGTTCCTTCTTTCTTCCACATAATGTATATATGTATATATATTATATATATTGTATATATATATATATATATATATATATATATATATATATATATGAAAGCCTCTGTGGTACAAGTGGTAAAAGTGTGTAAGTTTTCGTACACTGAAGAGACGAGGGTTCGCGCCCCGCCAGGGCGGTAAACTTTTTGGGAGCATTCTTCTGGCCACGTACTGCTTGGCGGACATAAAGCGGTGCTGTGGTTGAACCAGTGTCGCATACTATAAAGTATGCTTGCACCCAGTCGGTTTGTGCGTGCCGATTACATGGTCCACAGACTACACACACACATCCAAAGCCACTACAACACTACAGTTACACTTACAAGCACTTCTCACCCTACATACAGTCTCTACCAGACAGCCTAAGCCACTTGGTAGAGATACATTACCTGTATCGTCCCCACTTCAATTGGGATAGGCCTGTCCTGCGGTGGACACTCAAACGGCTGATGATATGATATGATGATATATATATATATATATATATATATATATATATATATATATATATATGTGCATATAATAGATAGATAGATAGATATAGATACAGGCAGATATATATATATATATATATATATATATATATATATTTAATCCATTGGATCCCAGGGGTGCTGGGCGAGACATGGCACTGGGAGGGGGTACTATGCGTGCCACCCTCCGCCTATCCAGTTCATGGTTGCGAAGCTCATGGAGGTCCCTACCTGGGGGTTCCCTACTTTATATATACAGTAATCCCTCTAATATCCGAATGCCCAATATCTGAACATCCCCACTAACCGGACATAATCGTCCCAGGATCCAATATTCCCAAAATGATCTGAAAACTTCGCAAAACATTCCCCCCCCCCAAAAAAAAAAAAAAAAAAAAAAAAAAAAAAAAAAAATTTCCGCCCATATTTTGAACTTGGCGCGCGCAATGCAGGACAGCTTTGTTGTGGCGATGGCATTCCTCCGACGTCTGATAGAGCGCTGCTGCATCCTCCCCACTTCTCTTCCGCCTGTCTCTCGTCAGAAGTGGACGCTCGTCGTCATGGCAGCCCACGTGCTCTCGCTTTTTTGTGGTATTCCTTACCTGCTGCAGGCACTCCTGCTGCTCCCGTGCCTCTCATTACTTTGTTTGATTATGGCCCTGCCACTTGAGAAGAGGAAGAGAGTGGTGTTGACTCTGGAGAAAGAAACGGGAGATATTTGGGAAAGTAGATGCGGGGTGGTCTTCTTCCCGCATCCTCCGCACATGCGGAAGGTTCAGCCTGGCCTGATCTACTTTGCCCGATATCAAGAGATCCCGAGACAAACTCATGCAGTACACGGCTGATTTCTCATCGAGAAGCAAACGCAATGTGGAGAGGAAGGAGACACTCCCAAATTTGCTGAAATCGACTGCTCCACATTGATTTGGTATCAACAGCAACGTGCTGCTGGTATGATGGTACGTGGTACGGAGCTGAAGGCTGCTGCTGAGAAGTTCGATAGGCTTCACGACGTCCTAGACTTCAAGGCATCCAAGGGTTGGCTCTTCGCGGCTCAAGTTACTGCATGGCCTTGCTCAACCGTAAAGCTCATGGTAAAGCTTTTGGACGCTAACGAGGATGGAGTTGACGTGTTTTGGCACAAGGTAGCGGGCTTGATCGGACAGGGAGGGCCTCACTCTCGGTCAAGTCTACAATGCTGACAAAACTGGTTTATTCTATCACTTTTTGCCAAAGAACACTCTAGCCGAGGAGACGGAGAAGCATGTACCTGGCTGCAAGCTCTCCAAGCAACGGATATCTGCTTTGTGTTGTGCCAGTGCTAACGGCATGCACCGGCTTAAGCCCATTATTGTTGGCCGTGCAAAGCAGCCTCCGGTGTCTTCATAAGTGATGGATGTCCTTCCTGTCGCCTGGTACCATTTTTTGAAGGCATGTGGTTTACAGCCCAGATCCTCAAAGACCGGTTCCACTGCCACTTCGTCAAGGAGGTCATACATTACCAGACCTAAGACACTGGGAATCACATGACCAGGTAAAGGCCCTCCTTCTCCTCGACAATGTACCTGCCCACCCATGCTATTGCTGACTTGGTGGTTGAGGAATGGTTGGATTAGGTGCATGTTTCTGCCACCTAATACGACTGCTCTCATCCAACCAATGGACCTGGGGAGTGATCGAGGCAACAAAGCGCCTATACCGAAGGAAGTTCCTGGACGAGGTGATGGCTGGCTCTTGAGGACGAGGACGAGCGCAGGGAGGGACGGGACACGCGAGGCCAGCGGATTTTGGAAAACCTTCGCCGCTACAACTTCAAGTATGCAATCTGCAACTGGGCCAGTGCATGGAAGGAAGTCCTTGTCAAGACTCTTAGAAAATGGTTGGTCTCGTCTGCTTCTCGGAACGGATGTGGAGTAATGATTTTCTTGGTTTTGACGTGGATGACTTCCATGCACGGCTACGTAACAAACATGGCTTACGATGTTGATGTGGACGATGTGTGTGAGTGGTTGGATGATCGACGAGGGGCGATCCTGGGTATCAGACATTGTCTGATATTGAGATCGCATCTTCAGTTGCAGGTGTCAGTACCCAGCTTGAAGATTCCAACGAGGACGGCGATGATGATGTTGACTCCTTCCTCATCATGACACTACTCCAGCCATCCCCAAGCTGAGCACACTCCGGGAACACCTAGAGTTCGTTCTCGACTACCTGGAACACCCAGACTGCGACAGGGAGATGGGGCCCTTGGGACTTGTGGAGGAAGTGCGTGCTTTCAGGCAGTGCATCATCAATCGTCAGAATCGTCGGTCCTTGCATCAATCAACGATTGACAATTTTTTCAGGCCAGTTACCCCCGCTGTGCCCAGCCCTGGCTCCACTCCGTTGCCTCCCCAAGACAGGCCCTCATGCTCCGAGCCACAGCCCAGCACATCAGCCACTGTGGAGTCACCGCTCGACGTGAGTTTGCGTCTGTCTTCAGAGTCATCTGCAGTGGGTACGCCATCACCACGACCCAGCGACACACTCTAGGTCACCTGCCAGTGATACTCTCGGACTCTGACAGTGATTAAACAGCAAGAACTTCTCCACTAGACCACGTGGGAATTTACAGTGTTGTGCAGTGAAAGAAACTGTGTTGTGTTAAGGATTTACAGTTGCGAGTGAGAAGACAATTGTGGAACAAAATTTAACGTAAATAAACTTGTTTGTTTTTGCTTTAGGAAAATGGTTAGAAGAGTGGGAAAAGTTAAAGTGCAGAGTGCAACATTTAGCAAGTTACAATGGAGCATGGTTAGACGAGAGAGTGCGCACTGTGAAGAGAACGGACTTCTGAGTGCGATTGACTAAGTTCTCAGTGCAAGACTTCATGAACAGTGTACTGCAAGTGCTTCAGGAAATCCTTCTTACTGTCAGAGTCCGAGAGGAGGCGGTTATTCATCAAGATGGCCATGGACTTGCTGTAAGTAGGCAGAATGTTTCATACTGTACTCTTTTCCATATTATACTTACCTCAAACACCTCATTTCACTCTTTTAATGTCCTTTATTGGTGTGAATAGAGTGTTAGGAGCTATGCATGTGCAGTAGGAAAGTGTTTCTCTCTGAGTTAGGCTAGGTTAGGG
>NC_137046.1:12976099-13073599 GCF_032717465.1 Coenobita brevimanus
TACACTACTACAATTCTTTGAAGTTGCATTTACAGCATTATCACTAACATATAATTAACTTTATAAATAGTTGTTTACACAGTTTCAAGTATTTGCTATGTCGTCACTTAGTACTTCACAATGGTATGGTACTCAGCGAAGCAAGGAGGGCAGAGAGTCACCTTACTTCCGTGACACTGCCAGAGTGATGAGTTTTCGCTCACACTGCCGCTCTCTTCTGTTGTTGCACAAACGTGGCAACGTTGCTGGGGCAACTCCTGCCAGCTTTTGTTGGTCCTTGACTTTCATTGGGTGGCAGGCATTTTTTCTAGAAAATATACGGCAGCCCAATCCTATGGCACCAAGTCTGTTCAGTTGGTCAAATTGAACTTGTATGACCCCATGGTGGTGACGACAAATGGATCGTATTCCTGTAAGATTCTGGAACACGCAGTTATGAATGAACTTCCTCCTAGAGACTGTCTGTCAGGATTTCTGGCAGCAGTAGTGATGTGCATTCAAGAACTCGCATCTCTACCAAGTGGATTTTTTTTTATGCTACTGGACAGAATGATGAATGCATTCCACACTGCCAATCTTAATGTCGTCTCAAATCAAGCAAGCGCGTGCTACGACTAGGTAGTGTTTGAATGCATTTGGTTTCTGACAATGTGTTACGCCTGTCGCAGGGTCTATGTTTCGTGTGGTCAACTGATAGAGCTCCTGTGTGCACATGCATTGACTGTATAGTGCACATCACATTTGCCTTGCCAAAGCAAAACACGGAGATTTTCGTGCATCACTGCATCTCTGCAGTGTATCTTCTCTTTCTTATTATTGAACATAGGCATGCCACGTCAGTTTTGACTGCACCTTGTGCCACAGCACTCAATGATCCCTGGAAAGAGCAGGTACAGTGCCAGTTCTGGAGAGGTGCACCGATTATCTGTGTGAGAGGATGTGATCATTACCCACATAATCTTCTATCATTTTGTTCACTTCTGCACCAGAAATGCCAAGACAATCGTTATGTGGAATTTCAGTCGCTGCCCCGTTGAATATTATCATATCCAGAACAACATCTGTCTTACAGTCACTCAATACAAATGTTTTTATGTCAAAATGATGATATTTCAATGGGATATACTGTCTAAAAAAAGAAAAAAAAGAAAAAAAAGGGCACGGGATAACATTAGTGACTCATCAGTCACAACATTCTGTAAAGCCCCAAAATAATGTTTTATCTTGCCTTTGAGATTCTCCAAAATGGGCATGACCATTCGCAAAAATTCCTGTAGGGTCTGTGGTAATGTTGTTCAGAAGTGAAGGAAATGTAGGATGTTCTGGTACATTTGGAGACATGTGCTTGCTGAATACATTAAGACATGTAAAAATATCAGTCATCCAGTATTTGACAACTGCATGTTTCTTCACCAAAGGCATCAACATCGTCAGGGCCAAGAACACGTAAAACAAAGGGATTGTCACTTCAGTCCAAAACTTTGTCCTGCAGGTCCCCTGTTCTTCGCCAGCTGTAGTCTGATGGAAAAACTTGTTCGTGTCTGTCACAATGTGTGTC
Organism: Coenobita brevimanus; assembly: GCF_032717465.1. Classification (NCBI taxonomy): domain Eukaryota; kingdom Metazoa; phylum Arthropoda; class Malacostraca; order Decapoda; family Coenobitidae; genus Coenobita; species Coenobita brevimanus. Next base: position 12,977,658 of record NC_137046.1, read on the forward strand.
ATCAAGTATGAAATGAAAAACAAAAGAAGATAGCTCTTTGCTGAAATGTTGGCCATCAGTCCTGTTGTGTCACGTACACCAGAGTCGTTTTCATCAAACGTAAAGGTTCTTGGTACAAAGTCAGTAGTTGGTGTCCAGAAATAGGGTGCTCAGGATGTAGTGATTACTGCCATTTACCTACGAATGCTGCCTGCAGTCTCTTGATCCTTTGCATAGCGGCCACATTTTACATATTTTTTTAGTCTGCCATGGAAGGCTGATAGGGGCAGCGAACAAGGTTTCTGGTGCCCAGAAAGATGACCCTGGTACAGGCTCAGGTGGGTGAACATTGTGCTGGATGTAGTGAAAGGCCGCCACTGAGGTGGAGGGATGTGGTGGTGACGGTTGAGCGAGGGAGGAGGAACTCACGCCATGCCTCCTACTGATGGTGCTTTCTCCAACGTGTTCGCCTCCTCCTCAGCATTTCTTTATAACGGGGAAATAATTGTTTTGCCACCTTTTTCGTGTCCGATGATAAAGTTAAAGTCTTGTGGCAAGAAGGAAGTGGAGCATTGTCCTCATCCTTGGGAGTCATCATTATTGCCTTCAGTTGGCATCTGGTTCCACTTGTCTGTTTCATCATCTGAGGGTCGTGCTGGGTACTGCTCTACTCGGTCTTCATTAGATTCAGTGTGGTTCGGCATCATTGTCCCCATTCTTGGGGAGCTCAGCCCTGATTTTCATCTTGTATGTCCCTTGTTATTATTGAATGCAGAGGCTGAAGCAAAAAAGGTGCGAGGGGGTGCCAGGCATTCAGTGAAGCGAAAGATGGACGTTCACTCATGACTGAGTCATGAAGATGTGCTTCGACCACTCTACAAGTGGTATGGAGTGGTAGAGTAAGGGTCAGTGTCAATATCTCCCCTTCCCATAAATGTTCGGGCAGTTTCTGACAGATCGACAGATTGCGTTAATTTGATGCCACTGGCTTTTCCATGGTAAAATGTCAGTTTAACACCGGCGGATATTTAGGGGTTAGAGAAGCTCAGGAAAGAATATATTTAAAGGAACACGCAAAGATACCATAGTAAAAAGAGAAAAGAAGGTTAATTGTGATTTATAAATAAAAGTTAATGTAGACTACTGTCAGAAAATACAAAACTATTTTGAACCGAGAGTGTGAAAATGTAGGTGGGGCACAAAGATGGAAAACAGTATGAGGATTTCTGAGTGGAAGAACACTTGAACAACATGGGAATGCATTAAGAAAACAGCTGGAATAGTAAATATATTAAAAAATTAATTATTGAAAACAGTGAAATGAGTGGCGGTTGTTCTAAACTATGGATGCTTTCAGACATAACTAAAACGGAATATGGTGCTTGAGAACGTGTCACTGGCAAGTATCAGCGAAGGATGCCGTGGGGAGACCTTTGTAGAGATGGGGAAGCCAATAGGTGTTGATGAGGAAACATGCAAAGGGATAACACCACCACCACCACCACCACTCACCTACCCACCACCACCAACTACTACTACTACTACTACTACTACTATTACTACTATTGCTACTACTGTACTACTTCTGCTGTTAGTAATAGTAAGTAAAAATAACAGAAATAACTAGAAATCTTTAACTGTCCCTATGGAGAATCACTAGTCTCCACCTACTGTTTCCTCTAGTGACCTTGGACCCCAATGGGGAGATTTGGATGTTTTATTACTAATCAGCATATAGTCCACGCCAGGACACATAACCTGGGCCCCTTCCAGATCTTTCTTTCTTTTGCATTGTTTCCTGGTTCTCCTGGAGGAATCATCAGGAGATTGCATGATGCTGGAATAAATAATAATATTTTAGTTACATGTATTTTTATTGTGGAAGCAAGAATAAGGAAGTTTTTATTCTGCTTCCACAAGACAAGACCTGAGGGCCCTAAGGCAACTCTTTTTTTGTGGAGATAGACATCAACAAGGGATCTGCGCAAAGGTGTCGAAGAGACGTATGTGTCTGCTACTGTTTCTTACAATGACCTTGACCCCATTGGGGAGATTTTTTTCTGTCAGCAATTGCCCATGCCAGGACACATAATCAGGGCCCTTCAGGATTCCTCTGCGCTGTCTCCGGGTTCTCGTGGAGATCGTTGCGAGACTCCCTGAGGCGAGAATACAATAATAATACCAGTGAAAACACTAGTCTCCATAATAATAATAATAATAATAAAAATAATAATAATAATAGTAGTAGTAGTAGTAGTAGTAGTAGTAATAATAATAATAATAATAATAATAATAATTAGAACTCTGTATCTCTCCTACGGATAGTCACTAGTTCCTTCCATCTGCCAAGTTTCTCTAGTGACCTTGGACCCACTGGGGCGAGATTTGGATTTTTTTTCTATTAACAATGATCCATACTAGGACATATATAACATGGGCCCATCAGATTCCTTTGCGAAGTCTTCAGTTCTGGAATTGTCGTGAAACCTCTAGAGTCTGGAATAAATAATACTAAGTTGCTACATATTCTTACAGTGTATGGCCACAGTAAGAAAAGCTTTTGCCATGTGGTAAGGTATGTTTAATATAAACAAGATCTGAAGACCCTAAAGTAACTACTTGTTTAACAACAACAAGGGAGACAAAAGGTGTTGAAAGAACCCATGTGTCTACTTCTACTGTTTCTTACAATGACCTTGACCCCACTGGGGAGATTTGGATACTTTTTCTATCGGCAATGGCCCATGCCAGGACCCTGGGCCCTTCAAATTCTTTGCGCAGTCTCCAGTTATCTTGGTATCGTTGCGAGACTCTGAGGTGAGAATAATACTAATAATGTCAGCGAAAACAATAGTCTCCACTTACGTAGTAGGCGGAGACAAACAACCAGAAGACTGCAACTGTGAGAGACTGTTAGTGCTCTCTACCTGTGAGAATATTGCTGACAAGCCTAACTTACGTTTTTGGAAATAACTCAGGAACCGTTGGTCAAACTGTCACCAAAAACTACATGGACCTTGTCCAGGACCAGATAAACCTTCCAGGGCCAAGAAGAGCCTTATTAATGCTTTGGGTTTTCTTGAATGGAAGAGCAAATAAAATGTGGGGTGTCTGAAATATTGTAAAGCCATGCATGAGTTGTTGTTGTTGAGATATTTACCCCACAACAGTGGTGGAGCACTGGCAAACAAGAGAGCCCTTTGCAGTAGTAGGCAGAAAAAGGCTCCCGTAGGGAAGCGTAGCACGTCAGGCAAACTGGAGACAAAGGAAATGTGGCAAGAGCAGGAGAAGGCTGGATGGTGAAGGCCGGCAAGCAGGTGGTCGAATGGTCAAAACGAGGGCAGGGCAGGACGGATACAGAAGGGTGGAAATCGCTAAGTCGATGGAGGGGACACCGACGACTAGCTGCAGGTCGAAAAGCAGTCCTAACGCTGCCCTCAACCCCTTTGCCCTTGGTGGAATAGGGCTAGAGACACTTGCCCAGCTCCCCAGCAGCAGATGGACACCCAGTCGCGGTCGTGAGGAGGGAAGGTCCCGATCCATGTGGTGGCAGAGGGAGGTTTGTCGGCCGTGGTCTAAAGGCGGAGGAGCCTCAACCTCCTGGTCGGCCCTCTAACTCTGGGTGGAAGGGACCCCTTCGGCTGCTGCAGAGCTGTGGAGAACTGGTCCTGCCGCAGACTGGGGTGGAGATGTGCACACGGCAAGAGATGGGCTGCGAGTCACATGCATGAGTGACCTATATATTTTTTCCATACAAGCATTGAGGAAATAACTTAATCACGGGATTTCCATCCACGTTCATTTGTCTGTAATAGTTTTGGAGTAAATTGAAGTTGAAAATTCTCGATTTATTGCAAATTTGGACCAGTGACCTTGAAAAGTAGGTCGGACCAGACAAAACTTCTAGGGCTAAGAAGTGCCTTATTTCTTTTTTTCTTGTATGGAAGGAAAGTTGAGAATTGGGGAGTCTAAAATCTTGTAACATCACAGATGCATATCCTTAAAATTTTTCCATATAATTGTTTAGAAAATTATTGTTTTCAAGGAATTTCCTTCCATATTCGGGTGTGGGCAATAGTTTTGGCGTAAATTTGAGGTTGGAAATTCGTGATTTTGGGCATTTTCGGACCTGCGACCTTGAAAAGTACGTCAAGGTCACTGAAATTAGGTCAGAGTAATTGGGTCAAGGTGCTGTACATTCACAGTAAGTTCAGTATGATCAAAATCGGAAACGAAAAGTGACGGAATAAAATAATAATAATAGTAATGATGATACTGACAGAAACAAAGACTTTCACCTACATTCATAGATAGAGATCAATAATAATAATAATAATAATAATAATAATAATAATAATAATGCAACAGAGGGAGGTGGATGAAAGATCTGTCGGAAATATGCCGGAAGCGAACGTGAGTGCAGCTGTCCCTTGAATTAAAACGGTAAAGATAAGGGTAAAAGAAGTGAGTGCAAACATTACTGTAGGATAACTCAGGTGGGTGTTGTAGTTATTTTAAATTTTAAAAATGATAAAAACGATAACAACTTTATCAGAACGTCTGACGAATGTTGAACAAGCAGACTTTTACGAGGGGTAGGGGATGTGTGGATTAGGTTGCCGCAGTAAGACAGAATGCGCAGAAAATATATGAGGCTCGTTGTAAGATATCTGTAAAATTTATAGATCTGGAAAAAGTGTATGAATATGTGGACAGAGAAAGACTATGGAAGGTTTTTCGTATGTATGGTGTTGATCGGAAACAGGCGAATAATGTACTAGGTTAATATATAATGCAAATGATGCATGTAAAGTTTAGCTGGATGTCTAAGTGTGCAGTATTTCAAGTGTCCTAACAGTTAAGCTAGATTAATGGGGACTTCATTTAGAAACCTCAAAATTTGCTTGGTCACACTTGTTTTACACAGTAGAATTCAACCTTTGCTCTGGGCTTATCTTGGCAATGTATGTGCTAGTTTTATCATAATACTGTGACATTTTATTTATTTATGTGATATTTTAATGCTGGTTTGAACATTATTAATTGTGTTAATTTTAATTTCCAAGGGTCTGATGATAGCATATTTTATACTGAAACTGAGTGACCTTTTAAATAAGCTTGGAATGGAGCATTACCGTTCTCCCTGGCTGCCTCTACACTTATAAAGAAACCCATCATTTCAGGAAGTGGATTTCAGCCTAAGCCTTCTACATGTCACCTACACCAGAGCAAGAGCGATAGACTACACCTTCCCTCTAAATGTTTGGCACAGCCGAATCATTGTTCGTCGTGGAATTCCTGAAGTTGATCCCTGGGGCTTCGCTCTGCCTTTGAAAGCTGAAGTGTGGTTTTCCTTGTTTATGGCACTTCTGGCCGTGCTTGCTGCACTGGCTGTATTACCTTATTGGTTCTTTGACAAAACGCTGACACGGACCAAATTCTCGTCCATCTACCAAAGCTGTATTCGTGTTCTTCTGCAGGAAGGTAACATTTCCTTCTTGCACATTTGTATTATATGCAGATGATAATTTTGCCACAGAATTAAGGCATGTAACTAATATCATTATACTTCTTGCTGAAGCAGATCTGGACGTGAAAGTCTCCAGGGTGGCGGTGGGGGAACGATTGTTGCTGGGAGTGTGGATGATGATGGTTTTAGTGATAGCACAGAGTTACCAGGGCCATCTCATGTCCCTCCTGGCCGTCAGATATATCCCTCTGCCCATACAGATGCTTAAAGACATCCTCCATCACCCAGTGGTCGTTCTCACACCCAAAGGAACAACGCAGGCAACGTCATTCTTGGTTAGTACCACTCTTGTTTCCTTTTATATATTTGTAACTACAGGATATTAGTAGTTGTAATTGTTGTCGTCTTCCGTATTTTAGCCACAGGGAAATTTGTTACATTGAGGCCACAGAATAATTTATTGATTCCGTTATTAATTAATCGAGTAAATAAAATCTGGTTCTTACTTTTTTCGTTTCTTTACAATTTAACCACAGTTACAGCAAGTTTTGAAAGCTATCTTATTCAGCCTTTGAACACAAGTGAAGCTTTCTTATTCAGCTTTTGAGCATAATTAAACCCGGCACTCTAAAATACCTGATGTTCAGTACATTTTATCCACTGAGATGGCTCCATTCTTACGCAGGGATGGCTCCATTCTTACGCGTAACCTTTTCATATAGCCAGACAAATGTGCGAGACATGGTTTCATATCCCTTTCCGTCGTAGTGTCCCCATTGCCAAGAGAAAACTGTAGTGAAATCATGAGAATTGCGGAGGAAAAAACGCTGTCAGTTATCCAGTATGGTGTCAAAAATCAGTGCAGGTGACCAAATGATGACCACTCACCGCGGCACTAGTTAAGGGCAGTATTTCATTTCCGACACATACCTGGCACGTATCCAGGAAATTCAATAGGGGGGTGGTGAGCTATATTTAGTAGAACTCATACATACTGTACATACATTTATACATACAAAGTATCTACATTGTTAGATATACATAGACGGTTGGATATAGAAGACAGATTCACAGTCTCACTCTCTCTCATAATATACTATATATATATATATATATATATATATATATATATATATATATATATATATACCATCATCATCAGCCATTACAAGTCCACTGCTGAACAAAGACCTCCCCCAACCTTCTCCACGAAATCCTTGACTGGGCCAATCTTTGCCACGGTTTTCCCTGCATATTTCTTTGTCTCATCCCTCCACCTCCTGTCTGGCCTTTTTCTGCTACGTTTACAATCTCTTGGAGTCCAGTCAGTCAACCTCTTGCTCCATCGATTATCCCATATTCTTGCTACATGGCCTGCCCACCTCCATTTCTGTTCTTTTTATAACTTCTATAATATATTTGACTTTAGTCTGCTCTCTCACCCAAGTTCATCTTTTCCTGTCTCTTAAAGATATTCCCAACATTGACCTTTCCATTGCTCCCTGAGAACGATTTAATTTATTTTTCATCGATTTTGTCAGTTTCCAGGTCTCACAACCATACATCATAGCTGGAATTATACATTCGTTATATACTTTTCGCTTCATACAAACTGGCAAGCTACTTTTCATAATGACCCAATGTTTACCGAAAGCTTTCCATCCAATTGTAATGCGTCTTTTTATTTCGTTATCATTATCTTTCGTTAATTTTAGTTTTTGTCCCAGGTAATTGTACTCCTCGACTTCTTCAAGAATTTCTCCACTTATTCTTATGACGCTCTTTGGTGTCTGAGGATTAAACATTAGTTTTACTCCGGTTCATCTTTAGCCCTACTTTGAGACTTTCTCTGTTCAGGTCATTTAACATTTCTTGCAATGTCTCTGCTGTTTCTGAGATTAGGACAATGTCATCTGCAAATCTTAAATAGTTTAGCTTCTCTCCATCTATGTTCACTCCTTTGTTTTCCCAGTTTAGCCTTCTGAAAATACTTTCTAGGCATGCTGTAAATAGCTTTGTTGAAATTGTATCTCCTTGATGCACGCCCTTCTCAATCTTTATTTTTTCCGAGTCCTTAAGTAATTTAACTGTAACAGTTCCCTCTTTATATATGTTTTCGAGCAGTTTTACAATGTTCTCATTCACTCCTTGTTCTCGCAATGAATTTATAATTGCTATGTGCTCCACTGAGTCGAAAGCCTTTTCGTAATCAACAAAACCTAAGCACAGTGGTTTATTATATTCTGTAGTTTTCTCATTGTGTGTAGATGTTCAGTAGTTGAATATCCGCTTCGGAATCCTGCCAGTTCACGAAGTTGGATTTCCTCCAAATTTGTAGTTATTCTGTTTGTAAGGACTTTAGTGAAGAGTTTGTAAATGACTGATAGCAAGCTAATGGGTCGATAGTTACTAAGGTCTTTTGAGTCACCTTTTTTGTAAAGCAAAATAACTATTGCATTACACCATGTTTTGGGAATTTTCTTCTTTTTTGTACATTGAGTAAATAAGTGAGCAAACCAATATTGTAGAGTACTTCTGTTCCTGCATCCAACAGTAAATCTGCAACTATTCCATCTTCTCCCAGAGCCTTCCCTCTTTTCATATTTTTGAGAGAATTTTTTACTTCGTCTGGTGTTACCTCAGGTATTTCACTTGTGTCAACTGAAAAGTTAGCTATTGGTACTACGATCTTTGATGCATAGAGTTCTTTGTAAAATTCTTCAACTCTCGTCAACATCTTAGCTCTCCATTTAATGACTTCACCGTTTTTGTCTTTTAGTGATGTAATTTGTTGCCTTCCAAGTGCCATTTTACTTCGGACCTGTTTCAGACTTTTTCCTTTTTTGATGGTTTCTTTGATTTGATCCATGTTTCTCTTTCCTTTTTCTTCTCTTTGTCTTTTGTTGATAAGCTTATTTAATTCCGCTCGTTCTATTTCATCTGTCTTTGTTTTCACTTTCATTTCTTTTCTTTTTTTCATAAGTTCGAGTGTTTTTTCTGAATACTTCTTGGCCTCGATTGTATTAGGCTTTCCTACTACCTCTGCTGATTCTTTTAGCACTTTTGTTAGTCTGTCATTCAGCTCATCTGTGTCACATTCGGCATTACTGAGAGCTTGAAATCTGTTCCTTATTTCCAACTGAAAGGTTGCTTTGTTTTCGTTTACTTTTATTGGGCATATATTTTTATCTTTAATCATTTTCTTTCTTTCACTTTTGAAATTGAATCTTGATGTGCAACCCACCATTCAATGGTCACTTTCGATATTTACTTGGTTGATAACTGTGACATTTGTAATCGTGATATTCTTATCTGCTATAATGAAGTCGATTTCGTTCTTTGTTTCTCCATTTGGGCTTCTCCAGGTCCACTTTCTCCCTGTTCTTTTGTGAAAGAATGTGTTCATTATTCTCATGTTAAACATTTCTGCAAAGTTTACCAATATTTCTCCTCTTTCATTCCTTTCTCCCACTCCAAATTTTCCCATACATGCTTCTCCATTTTTTAATTTTCCAACTTTTGCATTGCAGTCTCCCATGAGTATAGTATATGTTGTCTTTTCCTCTTCCATAATCTGGGAGATGTCATCACAGAATGTTTCAATTTTTTCATCTGAGCTCTGAGAAGTTGGTGCATATACTTGTATTATTTTCAGGGTATATTTTTTGCACAGTCTGATTACAACCACTGCTGCTCTGTCAGATTCACTACTGAATTTAACGATGTTGTCTGCAAGATTTCTGTTAATTAGAAATCCTGCACCACTAACTCTTTCATTTTTCCTTCCTCTGTAGTAAAATATGTGGCCACTGTCATTGAGCTGAATTACTTTTTCTTCTTCTCTGTGGGTCTCACTCAAACCTACAATATCCCAACTAATGTTTTCCAGTTCAGCCAATATTCCACCGTGTGCCAGCTATTTTTAGCCCTCTGGGTCTCCCCAGTGCCGGCCATTTTTCGACTTTTGTTTGGGGGGGGCTAAAATGCTAGATTTTGATGTGGGAACAACGAATTTCGCCATTAAAATACTCACAGAGGCTCAAAAATTTGTTTTATTGAGTTCTGCACACTCGTGTTCAGGTATAGCCGCTCTCTCATGCTCACCACGTATGTGAGAGAAAGCCGTTTCGTATGTAAGTTATACTCAGGTATTTATGCTGGGAAGATATAGCAATGTTCAGTGCACTTTTCTGATCACTTATTACTTCAGCATCCATCAGAATTTGCGTGTCTTTCTCACTATGAATGCATTATCTTACACTTACTTGAAGATAGGTACAACCTGACTTCATTACGTACAGTCCTGCCACTTACAAGAAGGTATTTACAACTTGACTTCACTATATAGTCCTTGCACTTACAATAAAATATTTACAATTTACACTTACATGAAAATGTTTACAAAATGCCTTCACTATGTACAGCACTGGGTGAGGCACACAGGCAGAGTGAGGCAGAGTGAGCCTGAAGGGGGGAACGAGGGAGTGTATGGCCTTGACAGCCTGAAGGATGGTAGAGAAACAGTTACCTTACGTGCCTGCCATTTTTTACCCACGAATCTTGAAAAATGCAGTCACAGTGAAGTTTTTTATTTTAGACCGTTATAAAACGGCACTGGCACTGGCCATGGCATTATGTCAGACCATTTTAAAACGGCACTGGCACGTGGCGGGTTAAGTTATCAAGCTTGTAATCTTCAGCGAGGCTTCTTTCATTGTATCCATAGATCTTCATGGATATAAGAGTGTTTAATATCCCAGTCTCTAACTTGCCAACACAGTGCCTACTCACTTTTGGTGGCACATTGCCTGTAAGCACAGGAGGCAGTGCGGTTGGACCTTTAGTAGACGATGATCCAACAGGAACGTCCGTCAAGTACTTTGCAATAGAACTCATGTTTGGTTGGGGGGATTGTGGCAAATAATCTTACCTCCCTGCGACATAGTTTCTGGTGAGATGTAATTTTTCCGCCACCTTATTCGTTATATTCGGAGGAGCCCTATATATCGATAGGGGGTCCCATGGTCTGCTCTGTCTAAGACGGTACCTTGCATATCTACAAGGCCTTCCCCTATTCGCCACCAGGGGACGCGCCAGGTAGAAGTGGGATTCTGCCGCTGGATATATATATATATATATATATATATATATATATATATATATATATATATGTATCCCTGCTTGTCGTACGAGGCACCTAAAAGAGTTGGCGGAGGGTTAGTGCCCCTCCCCGGAAAACAGCTAACTAAAAAAGCCAACAAGAAACCTCGGACAAGGACTGGCCAAAAGATGACGACCAAGGACCTTACAATGGACATGGTACGGATTGCAACATGGAATGTAAGAGGTGCGAATGATGAGGTGAAAGAGAGAGAGCTTGTCCAGGTGCTTGAGGGTGCGAAAATGGATGTATGTGGAGTAACTGAAACTAAATGGAGAGGAGAGAGTGTGAGAGAATGGGAGTATGGATGGGGTATATGTGCAGGAGTAGGTGAGAATGAGAGAGCAAAAGAAGGGGTGTGTATTGTTGTGAGTAAAAGATGGAAGAAGAACATAAGACAGTATGGATCAGTTGGGTCAAGGATTGTGTGGGTAAGATTGAAAGTTGGAATACAAATGTGGGTGATTGTGTGCATGTATGCACCAATGCAAGATCGTGCAAGCAGAGTGAGAGAAGAGTTCTGGACAAATGTGGAAGTGTGCATGGAAAAGTTTGGAAGGAATGAGAGAGTGTTTTTGATCGGTGATATAAATGGTATAGTAGGGAATGTGAAGGTGGATGGAATAGTTGGTGAGTGGGGTGTGCCTGCTGAGATAGATGAGAATGGCAGTGTGTTAGTGGACACTTGTGCCGGGGGAGGGGGTTGGTGATAACCAATACCCTCTTCAGGCACAAAATGATCCACAGGTATACATGGCAAGTGATGAGAATAGTGGGTGGTGAACTGAATGAAAGGAAGGCAATGATTGATTATGTGTGTGTGGATGAAGGGATGCAAAGATGTGTAATGGATATAAGAGCTTATAGAGGTTGAGGAGTGGACTTTCTGACCACTACTTGGTGGTGACCAGTATCAAGATCCAAGCAAGATGGAGAAATAGTAGAAAGGAAGGACGGAAAGAAAGTGTAGCTGCAAGGAGAGTGGAAAGGTACAAGAGGATGAGATAATGGTAGAATATACGAGAGAAATAGCAGAACGATTGGGTAAATATGAATTGGAGCAGATGGGGGACGTGGAAGGTGTGTGCAGGATATTCACAGAAGAAATATGTGCAACATGTGATGTGGCGTGTGAGGTGAAGAGAAGACAAAGGGGGAGCAACGAACAGCGTGGTGGAATGACGAGGTGAGACAGGATGTGGCACAAAAGAAGAAAGCATACAACGAATGGATGAGAAATAGGGGCGTGGAAGAAGTTGAGAGGCGGAAGAGAGAGTTATATGTAGAAAGGAAGAGAGAGGTGAAAAGATTAGTAAGAGTAAGAAGAGAGTGGATGAGGAATTTGGAAGGAATTTGAGTGTAAAATGGAGGGACTGTAAGAGAATGTTCTGGAAACAGGTGAAGAGAGTAAGCCAGGGTGGCATTGAAGTTAGCAGGGGAGTGAAAGATAAAAATGGTAAATTACTAGTGGAGAAGGGGGGAAAAGTGAGCAGATGGAGAGAACATTTTAAGGAATTGTTGAACATAGAGGATGGAAGGAATGCGAGTATAAGTGGCTGGGGAATGGCTGGGAGAAGGAGGGAGGTGAGAAGACAGGAAGAAATCAGTAGGACAGAAGTTGTGGAAGCAATGAAGAAAGTCAAATTGGGGAAAGCCCCAGGAATTGATGGAGTGTGTGGTGAAATGCTGAAGCACGGGGGAGAGATAGTAGTAGAATGGATATGGAAGGTGTGCAGATTTGCCTGGGAGGAAGGTAGAGTCCTGGAGGATTGGAAGTCAGGTATAATTATTCACTTGTACAAAGGAAAAGGGGAAAAAGAATTGTGTGGTAATCATAGGGGCATTTGTCTTCTTAGTGTAATAGGAAAAGTGTATGGTAGGTTATTTATTGACAGAGTTAGGGAAAGAACAGAGGAATTAGTTGAAAAAGAACAGGGAGGCTTTAGTAAAGGGAGAGGTTGTGTAGATCAGATATTCATTCTTAGATCTTTAGTGGAAAAATTTCTAGAGAAGAGAAAAAAGTTGTATGTGGCTTTCGTGGATTTGGAGAAAGCATATGACAGGGTGGATAGACAAGGATTGTGGAAAGAATTATGAATATATAGAGTAGATGGGAAGTTGTTGAATGCTGTGAAGAGTATGTATGAAGGTGCTAAGGCTGCAGTGCGTGTGGATGGTGAACTGTGTGAATTTTTCTCTTTGAAGGTTGGGTTGAAACAGGGATGTGTCATGTCCCTATGGTTGTTCAATCTGTATATGGATGGGGTAACAAAAGAGGTACAAGGTAGGGCAGTGGATGTTGCAGTGGCCCTAGTGAGAGAGGGTAGTGTTTGGAAACTCCCTGTACTGTTGTTTGCAGATGATACTGTGTTGTTGAGTGACGATGAAGGGGAGATGCAAGGCATGGTGGATGAGTTTGGGAAAGTGTGTAAGAAACGGAATCGAAAGGTGAATGCAGGGAAGAGTAAAGTGATGGTCTTTGAGAGAGGCGAAGTCAGTGAATGTACAGTGAGGTTGGATGGTGAGGAAATGGAAAATGTGAGTACATTTAAGTACTTGGGTAGTGTGATAAGTAAGGATGGAAGTTTGGAGGGTGAAGTGCTTGAAAGGGTACAACAAGGAAGAAAGGTTGCTGGTTCCTTGAAAGCAATGATAAGAAACAGGGAAGTGAGCATGGAAGTGAAAAAGCTACTACATGACAGTATTGTGATACCAAGTCTAACATATGGAAGTGAAGCTTGGACGTTGTTGGAAGGACACAAGTCAAGAGTGAGAGCAGTGGAAATGAGCTATTTAAGAGGAGCCTGTGGAGTCAAATGGAGAGACAGGCTGACAAATGAGGACATAAAGGAGCGTTTTGGTGTGGATGTGGATGTGATAGGAAGCATTAGGAGGAACACACTGAGGTGGTTTGGCCATGTGGAGAGCATGGAGGGTGGGAGACTGATGAGGGGAGTGTATGTGTGTGATGTGGAGGGGGGGAGAGGGATGGGGAGGCCGAGGATGAGATGAAGGGATGGAGTGGAGAGGTATATGAGAGAGGGATGTGTGAGTTGGGAGCAGGTCAGTGAAATGGCGGGGGACAGGGCGACGTGGAGGCGATTTGTTTGTGGTCACCCCGTAAGGGATTGAGACGTCTGGCAAATAAATATATATATATATATATATATATATATATATATATATATATATATATATAAATACTATATATATATATATATATATATATATATATATATATATATATATATATACATAAATACTATATTATATATATATATATATATATATATACATAGTATATATATATATATATATATATATATATATATATATATATATATATATATATATATATATATATATATATGTAAATTCCAACAAAATATGAAGATTGAAAACAAGAATATCTCTCAACCACCAACACAACCAGCTCCTGACACTTCTCTCCAACCAGCCCCCTCCGTCTCCCAGATCACCATGCTGATGCCGAGGTCAAGAGATCAAACGACGCCTTGCAAGTAGTTTAACAAAATATTGATACGATCTTACAATTTCTACGCCGAACCAGCGAATCTACGGACGTTGTCTCCCAATTAAAAGCAAATTTCTACAAAAGCAGGCGATACTCTACAAGATTAGCTTCAGTTCTACAGTGAATCCCGACAAAATACAGCCTACAATGCAAATAGTCTACAAGTCTACGAAACAATTCTATAATCTTCACGTAACTTCAAGCAGCAACAAGAAGAATATAAAACGAAGCAAGTAAAGAGGAGGAAAAACCAAAGCAACAAGGACACCACTCTCTCCCGCCTGACCCAGAGGTCAAGACACGCAGCAAAACACCAAGTCCATATTCACAACTCATCTTACTCACTCATCTTCACTCACGTTACTCATCGCTACTCATTCACTCACCACAGCTACCAGTGTGGGAAGTTGAGGTCATCATGCGTGCTTGCTGAAAATACGCCACGTCAGTCAACACACCACCTGCACCACCACTCACACCATTCCCACCACGGTAAAAATTAGTGAGTTACATAGTTACTTCATTTATACAATACACAGTGATAGACAATAAGCTTCCGCACAAACATATAAAACGTGCTGTATAGTTACAACTTAAATACACATACTTACTTCAGTTATCTGCATAACTCAAACACTAAATAATCACCAACAATAAATATTCTACACTGTATATATTCATTCATTTATTGAAAGGGTACAGCAGGGAAGAAAGGTTGCTGGTTCCTTGAAAGCAGTGATAAGAAACAGGGAAGTGAGCATGGAAGTGAAAAAGTTACTACATGACAGTATTGTGATACCAACTCTAACGTACGGAAGTGAAGCTTGGACATTGTTGGAAGGACACAAGTCAAGAGTGAGAGCAGTGGAAATGAGTTATTTAAGAGGAGCCTGTGGAGTCACGTGGAGAGACAGGCTGACGAATGAGGATATAAAGGAGCGTTTTGGTGTGGATGTTGATGTGATAGGAAGCATTAGGAGGAACACACTGAGGTGGTTTGGCCATGTGGAGAGCATGGAGGGTGGGAGACTGATGAGGGGAGTGTATGTGTGTGATGTGGAGGGGGGGAGAGGGATGGGGAGGCCGAGGATGAGATGAAGGGATGGAGTGGAGAGGTATATGAGAGAGGGATGTGTGAGTTGGGAGCAGGTCAGTGAAACGGCGGGGGACAGGGCGACGTGGAGGCGATTTGTTTGTGGCCACCCCGTACGGGATTGAGACGTCTGGCAATATATATATATATATATATATATATATATATATATATATATATATATATATATATATATATATATATATATATATATATATATATATATATATATATATATATATATATATATACATACATAAATATATATATATATATATATATATATATATATATATATATATATGTAAATTCCTACAAAATATGAAGATTGAAAACAAGAATATCTCTCAACCAACAACACAACCAGCTCCTGACACTTCTCTCCAACCAGCCCCCTCCGTCTCCCAGATCACCATGCTGATGCCGAGGTCAAGAGATCACACGACGCCTTGCAAGTAGTTTAACAAAATATTGATACGATCTTACAATTTCTACGCCGAACCAGCGAATCTACGGACATTGTCTCCCAATTAAAAGCAAATTTCTACAAAAGCAGGCGATACTCTACAAGATTAGCTTCAGTTCTACAGTGAATCCCGACAAAATACAGCCTACAATGCAAATAGTCTACAAGTCTACGAAACAATTCTATAATCTTCACGTAACTTCAAGCAGCAACAAGAAGAATATAAAACGAAGCAAGTAAAGAGGAGGAAAAACCAAAGCAACAAGCACACCACTCTCTCCCGCCTGACCCAGAGGTCAAGACACGCAGCAAAACACCAAGTCCATATTCACAACTCATCTTACTCACTCATCTTCACTCACGTTACTCATCGCTACTCATTCACTCACCACAGCTACCAGTGTGGGAAGTTGAGGTCATCATGCGTGCGTGCTGAAAATACGCCACGTCAGTCAACACACCACCTGCACCACCACTCACACCATTCCCACCACGGTAAAAATTAGTGAGTTACATAGTTACTTCATTTATACAATACACAGTGATAGACAATAAGCTTCTGCACAAACATATAAAACGTGCTGTATAGTTACAACTTAAATACACATACTTACTTCAGTTATCTGCATAACTCAAACACTAAATAATCACCAACAATAAATATTCTACACTGTATATATTCATTCATTTATTGAAAGGGTACAGCAGGGAAGAAAGGTTGCTGGTTCCTTGAAAGCAGTGATAAGAAACAGGGAAGTGAGCATGGAAGTGAAAAAGTTACTACATGACAGTATTGTGATACCAACTCTAACGTACGGAAGTGAAGCTTAGACATTGTTGGAAGGACACAAGTCAAGAGTGAGAGCAGTGGAAATGAGTTATTTAAGAGGAGCCTGTGGAGTCACGTGGAGAGACAGGCTGACGAATGAGGATATAAAGGAGCGTTGTGGTGTGGATGTGGATGTGATAGGAAGCGTTATGAGGAACACACTGAGGTGGTTTGGCCATGTGGAGAGGATGGAGGGTGAAAGACTGACGAAGAGAGTGTATGTGAGTGAGGTGGAGGGGGGAAGAGGGAGGGGGAGGCCGAGGATGAGATGGAGGGATGGGGTGGAGAGGTATATGAGAGAGGGGGGTGTGAGTTGGGAGCAGGGCAGTGAAATGGCGGGGACAGGGCGACTTGGAGGCGATTTGTTTGTGGCCACCCCAAACGGGATTGAGGCGTCTGGCAATAGATAGATAGATTTACTACCAACAAGTGTTACCATTTATACCTCCATAAAATACGTGTTTCATACATACAACTATACATTATTACATCTACAAAGTGATAAAGAAAATATACCAACACAGTTACTCAGTGAGCGATTAAAAGAACTGTATTAAACATTTATTAATTAAAGTTACCTAGTGGAAACATAAATTAAGTTACAAGGTAAACTAGAGAGAGAGAGAAAAAAAAAAAATGGCCAACACAAATGACGTTAGCAAGAGTGAACATCTTCAACACAATCGTGAAGACAAAGATTTCCACACAGTGCTGACACACATATTACTCACGATAGGTACAGGTGAACAACAAGTCAGTGTGTATAGTTAATACTGTATATAGCGTATATATATATATATATATATATATATATATATATATATATATATATATATATATATATATATATATATATATATATATATATATTTTTTATATAAAATAACAAAATATGGGACTATATAATATCATTTTCAGTAATACCTGTGCAACATACACTAAACTTTAAAAAAGTATCCCAAGGAAATTAGCCAGTAATTATGCAACCATGAACAACATGGAAAAAGCGTACAGAAGCGAAGAAAAACAAACTATAGAAAATCAATACATCCAAAAAAAAAAAAAAAGAAAGAAAGAAAGAAAGAAAGAAAAGTAAGAAAGAAAAAAGAGAAATAGAGTAAGATCACATAACAAACAAATGAAAATAAGTGTAAGTGTTACTACATATGTCAAAATACCACATAAACTACAAACAAAAAAGCAAATTGTTGTCTCCACAAACAAGTGGCATGGCACATCATCACTATCATCGACCGCAGCATATGTTAGGACTGCAATTATTACAATTATGTAACTCCATATTATAATTATGTAACGACAAACGATTACATTATGTTACACTTGCTACAATTATGTAACTACAAACAATATGTACCAATTTATGTGACAGTTGCATTAACAAGATGTAACTTTTACATAACTTTAACTACAATTATGTAACTACAAACAATATGTAACAATTGTGTAACGACAAACGATTGCATTATGTTACACTTGCTACAATTATGTAACTACAAACGATATGTAACAATTATGTAACGACAAAATAGTTCCATTAACAAGATGTAACTTTTATGTAACTTTAACTACAATTATAAGGCCAAGACACTTATAACAGTTGCATTAACAAAATGTAACTACAATTATAAGGCCAACACAATTATGCATTAACACAATATTTTGTAACAATTCATAAATTGTTACAATTATGTAGTACCACAATGTTAGTACAATATTATGTCATACAATTATAGCACAATTCTGTATTACCAGTATCATCATACAAGTTAGATGAAATATTAGACATTACTAAAGTGATAACTCTATGTAATGTATAACCTAGCAGTATTACCATTGCACAATTATATGCGTACGTCTGTTGTACATGCACGTCTTACAAAGTGTTATACAACAACCATTGCATTTATTCAAATATGTATACAACTTGTTTAAAATGTAATATTACTATATAATCACTATTTACTATATTATATGTATACAATATTCATACAATCATGTTACTTTTACAATATTATGTATTTCACTTAATTAACTTATAAGTTCATTATAATGTGTATATAATGTGTACTGTATTAATATGTTATGACTATTAAATGTCGATGGTACGCCATTTTCGCGCGGCCGAGCAGATGTAGGACTACATATTATATTTACAAATCATGATAGATAAATAGATAGATAAATAGATAGATAGACAGCCCTCTGCGAGCCTGGGAAAAGGAAATGAGGTTTGCAAGTTACACTGAGGAAAGCTGACGACAGCGGCCAGTAAGGAGATGATGCAGTTAGCTGTCAGCAGTCCTATCGTGAACAAAGACCTAGTCCATCCATGAGGAACACACGTGACACACCCCTGCTACACCAGAATTTAGGAAAGAGAGCTCAGACGGAGGTTAGCCACGGAACAGGCAAGATAGAAGGGGACAAGCGATACTAGAGACAGGTCATGGGGAGAAGGGCTTGGCAATTTGAGAGAGAGAGACAGATAGCGAGACAGGGAGGTAGCTACCCGGGACTTATACTTCGTTCCGTGTGAGAGACTTGTTAATATTTCCAAGCCAAATAAAAATAGTCCCATACTATTCTTTACCTCTCCTGTCACTACATGACAAATGGGAAGCTACTCCAAGATATAAAAGCCGCTCGACCACAAGTCTAAAATATATATATAACTCAACTACAACTCAACCACAAAGGAACCAAAAAGTATTTTATGACACAAATGTCATTTATGACATATATATATATATATATATATATATATATATATATATATATATATATATATATATATATATATATATATATATATATATATATATATATATATATATATATACATATATATATATATATATATATATATATATATATATATATATATATATATATATACATACACGTTGTATACGACAGGTTTTATATATATATATATATATATATATATATATATATATATATATTAATTCATAGACAGACGCCATGTATCACAGACGGGGTGGCCAATGGCTTAAAGTTAATTGTTTTAGAGGGAGGGGCACTAATCCTCCACCAACCCCACTTGACACGTAGGGATGCCAACAGCATCTGGTGTTCCCAGGCGGTCACCCATCCAAGTACTAACCAGACCCATATATATATATATATATATATATATATATATATATATATATATATATATATATATATATATATATATATACATATATATATATATATATATATATATATATATATATATACATATATATATATATATATATATATATATATATATATATATATATATATATATATATATATATATATATATATATACATATATATATATATATATATATTTATATCTATATATATATATATATATATATATATATATATATATATATATATACAGTGGGCTCGCATAGTGCTTGAGAGATTGGGCGGTGCACGCGCTCGCGCACTGGGAATTCGCGTACTAGGAATACATAATCTTGTGGGAATAATTACATATGGGCGGTACCCCCTCATACCTGGACATTTTTTGGCTCTTAGAGACATAATAAAGGGCATATGTTTCAGACATTGTACTAAAGCTATAGCTACAATAACAAAAATATGGGTAGTCACCTTAACAGCAGTAGACAACAGGCCTGATGACCTTAAATAACAGGGGTTCCGAGGCGTGGCAACACTTACAGCGCTGCACTCCCCACCCCACCAACACTTCCCTCCACAGACTCCTCTTGATCACCTTCCCCAGGAGCATCCAAGTCACTCACTTCGGCCATAAACCCTTCAAAGTCGAATGCTGAGACTTCTGACATTGCATCCTCTTCATCCTCAACAGGATCAGGAGCAGACAATGTCGATAGTTCCGCTATTTCACCAACTTGAGCCTGCTGTGTGTAGCTTGTTATGAGCGTCTGTCTTCTCCTGTTTATTTCTTCCCTGTGCCTGTCTGTGTAGAAACGGAAGAGTTTGTTGATACCAACCAGAAGGTCCTCCGTTCTTAGGCTGCTCACTTCCTGTGCCTTCACCTCTTCCTTGAGCTTATCCACGACAGCAAGGATCTTGCTAATGTTTGACATACACAGCTCAGTCCTGCCTTCCATCACACTAGGCTGCTCAACTTGACTCTGTCTGGCATCGGGCTCAGTGTCAGCCTCGTCTATCCATTGCAACACTTCCACGGGAGGTTGTTCCTCAGTAGCAGTGTGCACTTCTTGTATGTCCGCCAATGTAACGTCCTCGAAACCTGGTACAGCTTGTGCTGCTGTCAGTGTTGCTGCCTTAGCATCAGCCAGTGGTTGAATGGCCGTCTCCTGGGTGATGCACAGGTGAGGCACGAGCATTCGCCACGCATGGTTCACCGTTGCAGGTGTAATCTGGTGCCAGGCTTGAAGGAGAAATTCAACTGCGTCCTTCACCATAAAGTTATGCCAAAATGCCTCAACAGTCATGGCATCTGTGGTAGGTTGGGATAGAGGTGCTGGTGAAGATGGAACGGGAGCAGATGCCTCATCAAGGTTTTTGTCGTGATCTTCTTGTAGGGCATGAAGCTCTTCTTGTGTGTCGGTCTTCCTGCGTAGGTACTCGTACACTTCCTTATGGTAGAAATGCTTCACTGTGGCGATTAGTTCTTGATCGAGTGGCTGCATTAGTGACGTTGTGCGGGGTGGCAGAAACACAACACGACAATCCTTGTGAAGATCTTCCAGGTATGGAGAATGACCTGGTGCGTTATCAAGCACAAGGAGCATCTTAAATGGAATGCCCAGTTCCCATCACTTGGCTCTCGCATCAGGGACACACCGCCTCCTTAACCAGTCTGCCATAATGTTCCCGGTCATCCAACCATTTACGGACTTATACGAGTACCAATACACGCCACTTGCATCCATGTTCATGAGGTTTTTGTAGCACCTTGGATGTGAAGCTGTGTGTACAACAATTGGCCTCATCTTGTGGCTCCCAGACAGGTTTACAGCGAACATTACCATCATCTTACACTTCTGGAGCTTGCGACCATGGGCCTGTTTCTGTCTTTTAGCAATGTAAATTGATTTTGGTATGGCCTTGTAATATAAGGACATTTCATCGATGTTGTAGATCTGGTCCTATATATATATATATATATATATATATATATATATATATATATATATATATATATATATATATATATATATATATTCTCATCAGCCGTTTGAGTGTCCACTGCAGGACCAGCCTATCCTCTTCGAAGTGGGGACGATACAGGTAATGTATCTCTACCAAGTGGCTTAGGATGTCTGGTAAAGATTGTATGTAGGGTGAGAAGTGCTTGTAAGTGTAACTGTAGTGTTGTAGTGGCTTTGGACGTGCGTGTAGTCTGTGAACCAAGTGTAATCGGCCCGTGCAAGCCGACTGGGTGCAAGCATACTTTATTGTATGCGACACTGATTCAACCACAGTACCCCTTGTGTCCACAAATGCAGTATGTGGACGAAAACCCTCGTTCTTCAGTGTACGAAAATGCACACTTTACCACTATATCACAGAGGCATATATATATATATATATATATATATATATATATATATATATATATATATATATATATATATATATACAGTATATCAGCCCCTTTCCCAGTGACTACTCTGAGCGATGCCTGGAACCACTCTCTGACTCACTTCTTCATTTCTGCAACATTCTTGGCCTTTCCTCTAACTTTCTGTCGAACACCACCTCTCCTCCACTAAACCTCATCTTCCCTTCTTGACAGAGACTCAGGTGTCTGAGGCAACTGACAGCAAACCCTTTTCTTTTTCCTCCTACTTTCTCTATACTCATTTCAAAGCCAAAGGTGGATGTTGTGTATATGTATGCAACGATATATCCCTCTCTCATGTTCCTGAACTTGCTTCTTCTGAATTCTCTACTCTCTGGCTTTGGCTTTCTTGTCATTTTCTGACTAAATATATCTGCACTGTTTGTTTATCCCCTGATTCTACTGAGAATAGAAAATTCTTTGACTATCTTACTTCTGTGATGGAACACATTCTATCCTTTTCTCCTTTCTCTGAAGTCACCATTCTGGGAGATTTCAATGTTCACCACCACCTTTGGCTCACCTTTCCTTTCACTGATGCACTTGGTGAACAAACATACATCCTATCTATCTTTAATGACCTACAGCAACTTGTACAGCACCCTACCCATATCCCTGACCACCTTGGACAGAGCTCCAACATGCTTGACCTCTTCCTTACAACTAATCCTTCTGTTTACACTGTTAATCTTTCCTCTCCTTTGGGCTCCTCCAATCACAACATTATTACCTTAACCTGTCCTATCGTTCCGGTATGGCCTGTGGACCCTCCAAAGAAACGTCATCTGTGGCACTTCGGAGCTGCAGTTTGGAAGGCCCTCAGGCAGTATTTCTTTGATTTTCCATGGAATGATTATTGCTTCCATGGCTGGGAGCCATCTGAATGTGCTTTGCGAATTACGGAGGTTATTCTCTCGGGCATGGAAGCATACATTCCTTTCTCATATCCTTTGACTAATGCAAGAAAGCCTTTGTTTAATCATGCTTGTTCTAATGCTGTCTGCAACAAAGAGAGGGCCTATAAAAGGTACCAGAGCCAACCCACCCATGAATCACATCATGTTTATGTTTCTGCCTAGAATCGTGCTTAGTCTGTTCTTCGCACTGCTAAATATAACTTCTTCTGAACTAAGTGTTCTCAATTCTCCAACTCGAATTCTCTCCACTCCTTCTGGCACCTTGCCAAAAACCTTTTTAACACTTTACCTCATCATCCTACCCTCCTCTTTTCTATTCTGATGGCTCTGTATGTATTTCTTCTACTGATAAAGCAGATCTCTTTGCTCAGACTTTCTCCTCCAATTCCACTTTATACAATTCCGGTGCTGTTCCTCCATCGCTTCCCCCCTCAGAATTCCTCATGACTGACATTAAAATTTCTTCAGCTGATGTATTTTCTGCCATCAATGGCCTCAATACTAACAAGGCATTTGGGCCTGATGGAATCCCTCCTGTTGTCCTCAAGAACTGTGCTTCAGTGCTTACACCCTGCCTAGGTAAACTCTTTCGCCTTTGTCTGTCAACTTGTACCTTTCCTTCTTGCTGGAAGTTTACTCTCGTTCAGCCAGTTCCAAAGAAGGGTGACTGTTCCCAACCCTCTGACTATCGTCCAATTGTTTTAACATCCTGTGTTTCAAAAGTTTTCGAGTCAATTCTTAATAAAAAAATTTTAAAGCATCTTTCCTACCACAACCTTCTTTCTGATCGTCAGTATGGGTTCCGTCAGAGGCGCTCCACTGGCGATCTTCTCACCTACCTTTCAGACTCCTGGTCATCCTCCTTTCGGGACTTTGGCGAAAGCTTTGCCATTGCACTTGACATCGATCGAGTCTGGCATACATCTTTAATTTCCAAACTGCCCTCTAACGATTTCTATTCTTCTATCTGTGCCTTCATCAACAGCTTCCTTTCTGGTCGTTCTATAGCTGCTGTTGTAGACGGCCATCGTTCTTCTCCTAGATCTATCAACAGTGGTGTTCCTCAGGGCTCTGTCCTTTTACCAAGTCTCTTCCTTATATTCATCAATGACCTTCTAAGCTGTACATCTGACCCTATCCACTCATACGCTGATGATTCCATCCTTCACCTTTCTATTTGGTTCCTGCAACGTCCATCTCAGCAGTTACTTCAACAAACAGGGATGAGGCTATGGCACACCTAATGTCTAACTTGGCTCGTATCTCTGACTGGGATAAAAATAATCTTGTTATTTTTAATGCATCAAAAACTCAGTTTTTACACCTATCAACTCGACACTATCTTCCACAGGAGTACCCCCTAAGGTTCAGTAATATGCAGCTCAATTCTGCATCATCTTTGAACATGCTTAGGGTTTCATTCAGTCGGGACTTATCTTGGAAAAATCATATTGCATCTCTTGTAAAAGCTGCTTCCAAGACATTAGGTGTTCGTAGTCGACTCCGTACCTTTTTTACCCCTGCACAGTTGTTGACTTTATATACGGGTTTTATTCATCCCTGTTTAGAGTACAACTCTCATGTTTCGGGTGGCTCCCCACATACAGCTCTTCTCAATAGGGTGGAGTCAAAGGCTTTTCGTCTCATCAACTCACCTCCTTTTACTGGCTCCCTTCAACCTCTGTCTCTTCGCTGATTGTTGCATCTTTATCTCTTTTTTATCGCTACTTCAATGATTACTGCTCCTCTCAATTGTCTGCTTGCATCCCTCCATCTTTACGACGGGTGCTTCTAACAACAAATTCTCATCCCTTTTCTGTCCAACTCTCTAATGCAAGAGTTAACCGTTACTCCCAGTTTTTCATTCATGCAACAAGTCAACTCTGGATCTGTCTCCCTCTGTCTGTATTTCCTACTTTCTATGATCTCCACTCCTTTAAACGCAGTGTGTCCAGGCATCTCGAAATGATCGGATTTTGAATTTGGCTCTCTTTTATATTGTTTTTGTTTTTTCTTGGAAGGAACGGTTTGCAGGCTCCTGGCCTTTGGTTCCTTCTTTCTTCCATAATATGTATATGTATATATATTATATATATTGCATAGATGGATAGATAGATAGATAGATAGATATAGATAGATTGACATATGTGTGTATATATATATATATATGGAGCCTCTGTGGTACAGTGGTAAAAGTGTGTGTTTTCGTACACTGAAGAACGAGGGTTCGCGCCCCGCCAGGGTAATAAACTTTGGGAGCATTCTTCTGGCCACGTACTACTTGGCAGACATAAGCGGCACTGTGGTTGAACCAGTGTCGTATACTATAAAGTATGCTTGCACCCAGTCGGTTTGTGCGTGCCGATTACACTTGGTCCACAGACTACACACACATCCAAAGCCAGTACAACACTACAGTTACACTTACAAGCACTTCACACCCTACATACAGTCTCTACCAGACAGCCTAAGCCACTTGGTAGAGATACATTACCTGTATCGTCCCCACTTCAATCAGGATAGGCCGGTCCTGCGGTGGACACTCAAACGGCTGATGATATGATATGATGATATATATATATATATATATATATATATATATATATATATATATATATATATATATATATATATGGATAGATAGATATAAATACAGACAGATATAAATATATATATATATATATATATATATATATATATATATATATATATATATATATATATTTAATCCATTGGATCCCAGGGGTGCTGGGCGAGGCATGGCACTGGGAGGGTACTAGGCGTGCCACCCTCCGCCTATCAGCTCATGGTTGCGAAGCTCATAGGTCCCTACCCGGGGGTTCCCTACTTTATATATACAGTAATCCCTCTAATATCCGAATGCCCAATATCTGAACATCCCCACTAACCGGACATAATCGTCCCGGGATCCAATATTCCCAAAATGATCCGAAAACCGCAAAAAATTCCCCCCCCCCAAAAAAAATTTTCCCGCCTGTAATTTGAACTTGGCGCGCGCGATGCAGGACAGCTTTGTTGTGGCGAGTCATTCCTCCAATGTCTGATAGAGCGCCGCTGCATCCTCCCCACTTTCCGCCTGTCTCTCGTCGCAAGTGCACGCTCGTCGTCATGGCTGCCCACGTACTCGCTTTTGTGGTGGTTCCTTACCTGCTGCAGGCACTCCTGCTGCTCCCGTGCCTCTTATTAGTTTGTGTGATGATGGCCCTGCCGCTTGAGAAGAGGAAGAGAGTGGTGTTGACTCTGGAGAAGAAACGGGAGATATTGGAGAAAGTAGATGCGGGGTGGTCTTCTTCCCGCACCCTCCGCGAGTTCAACCTGGCCTGATCTACTTTGTTCGATATCAAGAGATCCCGAGACAAACTCATGCAGTATACGGCTGACTTCTCGTCAAGAAGCAAACACAACATGGAGAGGAAGGTGATATTTACTCCTAAATTTGCTGAAATCGACTGCTCCACATTGATTTGGTATCAACAGCAACGTGCTGCTGGTATTATGGTACGTGGTACGGAGCTGAAGGCTGCTGCTGAGAAGTTCGACAGGCTTCACAACTCCCTAGACTTCAAGGCATCCAAGGGTTGGCTCTTCGCGTTCAAGTTACGGCATGGCCTTACCAACCGTAAAGCTCGTGGTAAAGCTTTAGACGCTAACGAGGATGGAGTTGACGAGTTTCGGCACAAGGTGAAGGGCTTGATCGACAGGGAGGGCCTCACTCTCGGTCAAGTCTACAATGCTGATGAAACTGGTTTATTCTATCACTCTTTGCCAAAGAACACTCTAGCCGAGGAGACGGAGAAGCATGTACCTGGCTACAAGCTCTCCAAGCAATGGATATCTGCTTTGTGTTGTGCCAGTGCTAACGGCATGCACCGGCTTAAGCCCATTATTGTTGGCCGTGCAAAGCCGCCTCGGTGTCTTTGTGGGGTGATGGATGTCCTTCCTGTCGTCTGGTACCATTCTTTGAAGGCATGGTTTACAGCCCAGATCCTCAAAGACTGATTCCACCGCCACTTCGTCAAGGAGGTCATACATTACCAGACGAAGATACTGGGAATCCCGCGTGACCAGGTAAAGGCCCTCCTCCTCGACAATGCACCTGCCCACCCATGCAACAAGGACTTGGTGGCTGAGAATGGTCGGATTAGGTTCATGTTTCTGCCACCTAATACGACTGCTCTCATCCAACTAATGGACCAAGGAGTGATCGAGGCAACAAAGCGCCTATACCGAAGGAAGTTCCTGGACGAAGTGATGGTTGTTCTTGAGGACGAGGACGAGTGCAGGGAGGGACGGGACACGCGAGGCTAGCGGACTTTGGAAAACCTTCGCCGCTACAACATCAAGTCTGCAATCTACAACTGGGCCAGTGCATGGAAGGAATACCCTGTCAAGACTCTAGAAAATGGTTGGTCTCGTCTGCTTCTCAGAATGGATGTGGAGTAAAATTTTCTTGGTTTTGAAGTGGATGACTTCCATGCACAGCTACGTACTCATGGCAATGATGTTGATGTGGATGATGTGTGTGAGTGGTTGGATGACGATGAGGGCAATTCTGGGTATCAGACATTGTCTGATATCGAGATCGCATCTTCAGTTGCAGGTGTCAGTACCCAGCTTGAAGATTCCAACGAGGACGGCGACGATGATGCGGACTCCTCTCATCATGACACTACTCCAGCCATCCTCAAGCTGAGCACACTCCGGGAACACCTAGAGTTCGTTCTCGACTACCTGGAACACCCGGACTGTGACAGGGAGATGGGGCCCTTGGGACTTGTGGAGGAAGTGCGTGCTTTCAGGCAACGCATCATCAATCGTCAGAATCGTCGGTCCTTGCGTCAATCAACTATTGACAGTTTTTTCAGGCCAGTTACCCCCGCTGTGCCCAGCCCTGGCTCCACTCCGTTGCCTCCCCAAGACAGGCCCTCATGCTCTGAGCCACAGCCCAGCACATCAACCACGGTGGAGTCACCGCTCGACGTGAGTTTGCGTCTGTCTTCAGAGTCGTCTGCAGTGGGTACGCCATCACCACGACCCAGCGACGCACCCCTAGGTCACCTGCCAGTGATACTCTCGGACACTGACAGTGATTAAACAGCAAGAACTTCTCCACTAGACCACATGGGAATTTACAGTGTTGTGCAGTGAAAAAAACTGTATTGTGTTAAGGATTTACAGCTGCGAGTGAGAAGACAATTTTGGAACAAAATTAAACTTAAATAAACTTGTTTGTTTTTGCTTTAGAAAATGGTTAGAAGAGTGGGAAAAGTTAAAGTGCAGAGTGCAACATTTAGTAAGTTACAATGGAGCATAAGTTAGACAAGAGTGCGCACTGTGAAGAGAACGGACTTCTGAGTGCGATTGACTAAGTTCAGTGCAAGACTTCATGAACAGTGTCCTGCAAGTGCTTCAGGAAATCCTTTTTACTGTCAGAGTCCGAGAGGAGGCGGTTATTCATCAAGATAGCCATGGACTTGCTGTAAGTAGGCAGAATGTTTCATACTGTACTCTTTTCCATACTATACTTACCTCAAACACCTCATTTCACTCTTTAATGTCCTTTATTGGTGTGAATAGGGTGTTAGGAGCTATGCATGTGCAGTAGGAAGGTGTTTTTCTGAGTTAGGCTAGGTTAGGGTCCATCAGTACCAGTCCAGGAGCCACGCACTTGTAAGTACCCAGAATGTTGAATATTGTATGAACCTACCTCAAAACCCTCATTTTATGCTTCTTTTGCATTTATTTCAGTTTTTCATGTACCTTATTGGTGTGACTTGGGTCTTAAATAGGTGCTATGCATGTCCAGAGGGAGTTGTATAGGTGTTTCTCTGAGTTAGGGTCCATAAGTACAAGTCTCTAAGCTGGGGCCCGATATCCGGACAGGACCACTATCCGGACCTTCCTATGGCTCTATTTCGTCGGATATTGGAGGGATTACTTATCTATATCTATATCTATATCTATCTATCTATCTATCTATGCATACATACATATATATATATATATATATATATATATATATATATATATATATATATATATATATATAAAAACCTGTATATATACATTTATATATATGCATATTGCTCGTGAAGTGCCACCTTGCAGTGGTAAGCACTGGCAAGCTTTATTGCTCTGACCTAATAGGGCCAGACTAGATAGGTGCAGAGGTTGTGTTCTCCCTGTTATACACTGTTTTCCTGCAGAGCACAGTAGTGGTTGAACACATCCTGTGTTACGAGCCTTGTTTATCCCATTCTTGTCACCACTGTTGTGTTCTCCCAACTCTAAAGCGACCATAATTCCCTGAAGCCAAAAACAGGACACAGGTCTACCAAGTATCTTGAAGGACCACTAATCCTACACACACCAATTATACTGATATAAGCTACAACATACGCCAACAGTAACCTACCTAGCTCAACACAAAACAATTTGCGTACTTACCGTCCACTGCTCCTGCTTTTCATCGTAGCATCTCGGGAGATGATCTTAGTTTACTGTAGAATTCCGAACAGGTGTGCTTGAAATTTACTTTCGTAACTAGTAAGACTTTGAGAGCTGGGACTCTTAGTTGTGATTTTTAAAATACATTGTTCATCTGGGAGCAAACACGTACAGTAGATAAATTTGTTACAGGGATACACAGAATGAATTGAACCAATTTTAACATCTGCTGGTCAGCAATACTATTGTCCTTAAAGTTAGTGAATATTTCTACCCAGCGTTGGTGTGTGGGTATCTTAGCTGCATTCCATTCCATTACTTCTTCAACAGTAATATAATTCTTGACATAAAAATGCGTAAAAAAACTAAGTATCAGACTCTGAATCACATAAATTCTTTTTTGCAGCAAAATGCGTTGTTTTTGCGACATCTTGTCATTTTGGTATTTGCTTTAATGAGGTCAACCTGATATGAGCAAATTTTGCAGGTGACCTGGCCACTGGCCTAAGTACTGAATGCACGTGTCATAAAAAATCTGTAGCTGCTATGAGTTCAGGTGAGGAACTCTTACTGAAACAAAAATACATTGTCTTTCTTGGATTCCAGATTCTGCTTCAAATCACAAATTGCGATCATAACTTCCACTGCTGTTGTATCTTCCCTCTCAATACCTGAGATGATTTGATGGAAAGTAACTGACTGACTATACATTAAGTTAAGCCAGATTTCAGCATAGGGGTTCTCAAAAAAAAAAAAAAAAAAAAAAAATCGTTAGAACAAAAGGGCATTTGCTTTGGCTCAGAGCATATGGCTTTAAGCCAGGAAAGAGTCCAAGAATTCTCTCGGCAGCAGGCATTTGTGCTAACCATCTTGTTTTACCTTGCCCCACTAGTTGTTTATATTCTATTTCCACAAAATCGCAGAAGTCCTTCAAATCTTGTACTTTAACTGTGTACAGGTAGAAAGATGAAGATATCTTAACAACAACTAGTTGTACCCCAAATGGCAAGCAGTTGCAGGCAGTCTGCACAGCATTATGCAAAACATGGGCACTGCATCGAATAACAACCAATTCTATGTCTACCAAAGTAATAAGTCTTAACGTTATTAACTCTTTTTCCTTGAACTCCACCGAAGTTACATTTTTTCACCACATACAGCAAGGTTATGCTTTTGGAAAGGATCTGTTAAGTAGTTCACCACAATATCCGAGTTTTTTCCAAGCTGAGCCTTTCATAGTCAGTTAGTCTTACTTTTACTGTCATGAATACTAATAAAGGGACAGGGTAGTCTGCTACTAGAGAGTTGGTTAATTGCGCACGCCCACCCCCAAGCTCCCCTCCTTAACCCCATCAAAGCACTGATGTGTTAGGTAGATGGATCAGAGATCTGAAGCTTAGCTCAATCACGTCTTGCCTCATCTAATGTTACTTTCATTTATCCTATTCTAAGGTGTATTATTAGGAGCATAGACGCACTTTCAATTCCTTGAGAAGTAAATATATTGAAGTTTTAACAGATTTCAATAGAATGACTCCACTGTATACAGATGGTTTTTCAAATATTAATTCAGCGTCTTCTAACTGATATATTAGAATCCAAGTAATAGCGACAAGTTATATGATTATTAGCCACGTAAGTCCCTCTCCTGCCTTGTCATCTGGGGACCCATATATCCACCCACCCACCCCATGGTCAGTTCACCCAACACGACTTGCTGACAACACTCCGGCCACTCATCATGCACAGACATCTGGGCGACCCATCCAGCCCACGGATCCCGGCCACCCATCCTGCCCACCCACGAATGCCACCCACCAAGCTCACCTAACAATGCCACCCAACACATCCTCCCACTCTCCTGCCCACCCTGGACCCAACCACCCACCCAGAGCACCCCGGCCACGCAATCTTCTCACATACCCTGGCGACCCACCGTGCCCACTCACCCTGGTGATCTACTTTGCCCTCACATTCCGGCGACCCATCTTGCCCACCGAATCCAGCCATCCACCCTGCCTGCCCATGAATGCCACCCACCCTGCTAACTCAACTATGCCATCCATCACATCCACCCACCCAATCCTCTCACCGTACTCACCTACCTCTTCCACCCTGAGAACCCACCCATCCTATCCACTCACACCTCCAGCCGACCCACGCGCCCATGCACATGCCCACCATCCTTCTTGCCCAACCCCATTCACCATCCCACCCACCCTCTGAACCCCACTCATTCACCAAACTCATCCCATCCAAACCTAACTTACCAACCTTTCCCCGACCACCCACAGATCCAGCCATTCACCCATCCAGCCCACCCCACGCATCCACTCACTATCCCATCTACCCCTACAGTCCACCCCAAGTCACTCCACACACCCCACTCAACCAACCCACCGCTCCCTTGCCAACCATTCTGCCCAACCACCGTAGCGATGCACCGAATCACCACACCCACCACCCAATCTTATCCACCCCACCCATCCAACCAAATGACTCCAACACACACACACACACACACACACACACACACAAACCTGGTGCAGTGGTAACGTTCTAGCTTGCCAACTGGTGGACGGGAGTTCGCGCCTCGCTCAGGTTGAGAAAAGTTTCACTGACGAAGTGGGTGGCTACTGTCCCCCTTGAGCAAGGGGACGGGTGTATGCGTGTGTGAAGGTCACAGCCTTGCCCTTGGATCGGACTATATGAGCTCTCAGCTCCCTTCCGGGAGGGTAAAAGCTGACGATCACGACTATCAAGTGATTCTGACCGACCCGGTGAATTACACACACACACACACACACACACAGAGGGATTTAATCTAGGTGGACGTGTGACACCGGCGCTCCACACCAAATCATCATGGCCAGTGGCATTACCTAAATAGTATCTTTGTATGAGTCAAGCTCAGTACCAGGTTAGACTAAATGATTGTTCATTATAAAAAGGAAAAATAACAAGTTTCAACAAGACTTGTAAAAACAGGAAATAGAACCAAGACGAAAGAATACGCTGAGTCATCTCTGAGGTTTGTTTACAACAAGACGGAGATTGTAAGTATATGCTTTCCACTTTAAGTATTGCAAAATGGATACATACTTCGTACTTCAGCAAAACAAATTTGGAAAAGAAAAGGGATAAAGGTAAAAAGCAAAATGATGATTTCTACCAAGAACTGGTTGAAGTAGAGACCCACAATAGACTGGTTGAACGTGTAAACAAACTAGAAATGGCTTTCAAAAAATGAAATTGATGAAATAAAGAAGCAGATGCACTTGCAAAAGGAAGAAATAGAAAAACTAGGAAGGGAGGCCAATAAGAAAGACACAACCATCAGTGAACTAACCGTGGAATTGAGTACACTTAGGAAGAAAATTAGTGAAATGGCAAGTACAGTAGTCAATCACGAGAGTGTTATGGAAGAGTTCAAAAATGACACAGAGACAATTAGGCAAGTTAGCAGTCTTATTGACCAGAGCATTGATATTGAGGAGAAGATAACACAAGTAAATGAAGCTGTGCAAAGCTACAAAAGTGATGTAGAAACCACGGATGCAGATATGGTGAAAGTAAAGAAAGACTTAGAAACAAGGGTGGAGGAAAAAAGCATTAAAAAGGAGGTGAAAAGAATAATCCAATACAATCCAAAGTTAGTCAGGGATTCAGTAGAGATAAACAAATCAATAGTAATCACTGGAATAGAAGAGGATGAAGTTAAAAACAAGATCACAAGAGACAAAAAGGAGATGGCAAATGTAATGAGCTTACTGAAAGAAGTATCAGAGGAAATCTGTAGTAAAGACATAGAGGAACACAAAAGGTTAGGGAAATACGAGAAAAGCAAGACAAGACCTCTAAAGGTGACTTTCCAGAGTGTAAACACTGTGGAAGAGATACTAAAAAATGCAAAGAATCTTAAGGAAAAAGAGGAGTTCAAAAATGTATGGATAAAAAGATGCCTAACACAAGAGGAACTGGAATTACTGAATGAGAAAAGGGAGGAAGCAAAAACAAAAAATGAGGGAAGATCAGAAGAGGAGAAGAAGAAATTTTTTTTACAAAGTAATAGGATTGCAGGTACGAAAGTGGTACACAAACAGGATGGAAGAAAAAGGAGGAAGGTAGTAGAACCATGTCATGACAAGTATATAAACAAGATGATAAAGTTGATGTACTCAAATGTGGATGGAATGGTATCTAAATTACTAGAGATGAATGATTATGTCAGAGAAAATGAACCACAAATAATATGCCTAACTGAAACAAAATTAATACCAAGGATATCAAATGACATGCTAAACTTAGAGGAATACAATATATGGAGAAGAGACAGATGTTTAAAAAGAGGAGGAGGAATTATAATATTAACTTAAGAAAAATCTAAAAGTCAAGGAAATAAAACTAGATATACCATCACAAGTAGAACTGATTGCAGTAGAGATCGACACATCTGAAGGTAAAGTAATTGTAGCCAATTTGTACATGCCACCCAGATCAAACACATGGGAAAGAGACGAATATGAGGACCTGGCAGAGAGTACAATTCAGAGTGTAAGATCATTGCTACATAAAATGGAAGAGAAATCGGAAAGAATTATACTAACTGGGGACTTCAATACAAATATAAATTGGAATACTCTAGATATAAATAGCCAAGAAAGCTGTTGGGACCAAAAGCTCCTGGATCTCGTACAAGAGTTTTTCTTAACGCAACATGTGAGGGAAACCACCAGAAAAAGAGGACTTGATGTACCTTCAGTGCTAGATCTAATATTTACTAGGCAAGAAAATGATATTGATAGTTTAATATATCACCCGGCAAAAGCGATCATGCAGTACTAAACTATAACTTCAGGATAGCATATGACATAGTAAACAGCAATGATAGTTACAAAAAGAGCCTAAACTATAAAAAGGGAAATTATCAAGACCTAAAGAAGTATTTCTTAGAAGTTGATTGGGAAAATGAGCTTAGAGGACAAGATTTAAATGCTGTATATAAAAAATTTTGTGAATTTTATGAAATGGGAGTCCAGAAGTATATCCCACATCACAAAGAAGCAGATAAGAAAATACAGAAATGGTTCAATACAGAATGTAAAAAATCAAAAGAAAGAAGAGATTTCTTGTGGAATAGATACAGAAGACAAAATAGTGAAAGGGCGTACAATAATTACAAACAGGCAAGAAATGACTATACAAGAATAAGGAGGGAAGCCCAAAAACAGTTTGAGGAGGATATAATAAATAAAAGTAGTGATCAACCAAAGCTGTTTTACAGCTATATCAGAAGCAAAACTAAAGTAAAAGATATAATACAATCCATTACGGACGAGGGAATCACTTATACACAAGAGAAAGATATTTATGAAGCACTAAATAAGAATTTCCAATTAGTTTTTACAGAAGAAAAAAATTTTGAGAGGGACTATGTGGAACACGCATGTCCACACATACTACCAGATATACAAATAGCAGAAAAAGTAATACAGGAGGAGTTAAGTAGATTAGACAGAGGAAAAGCAAGTGGTCCTGATGAAATTTCATGTTGGGTATTACGAGAATGTGCAAAGGAGTTATGTAAACCATTATTTTTAATTTTCAAGAAATCCTTGAGTCAAGGTAAACTACCAGATATTTGGAAAAAAACAAATATTGTCCCCTTATTCAAGAAAGGAAATAGACAGAATCCACTCAACTACCGACCAGTATCACTGACCAGTGTTGTAAGCAAGGTATTAGAAAAACTTATAAGAAAAGCTTGGGTATATCATCTAGAAGAACACAGTATGATAACAGAAAGACAGTTTGGTTTCAGAAAAGGAAAATCATGTGTTACTAATCTGTTGAGCTACTATGACAGAGTAACAAACACAATACAGGAAAGGGAAGGATGGGTGGACAGTATCTATTTAGATTTCAAGAAAGCTTTTGACACAGTACCACATCAAAGACTTTTATGGAAATTGTACCATCAAGGAGGAATTCGAGGCAAACTGTTTTGTTCGATGCAAGACTTTCTCATAAAAAGAGAAATGAGGACAGTACTAAGAGGAAACTACTCATCATGGAAAGAAGTGACTAGTGGAGTACCACAGGGTTCAGTGCTGGCACCAATCATGTTTTTAGTGTATGTAAATGATATAAACAGTAAAACTGGAAATGAGAGCTATCTGAATATGTTTGCAGATGATGCAAAAATACAAAGGAGAATTACTAACACAGACTCTTGTAAAGAGCTACAAAAAGAATTAAATAAACTTCATGAATGGAGTAGTACATGGCAAATGGAATTCAATGTGGAGAAGTGTCATGTAATCAAGTTTGGTAAAAGTGGAAAAAGACCTGATTGGGATTATAAGTTAGGAAATAAAACCCTATATACATCAGAAAAAGAGAAAGACCTAGGTGTGATTATCAATAACAGACTATCTCCGGCTGACCACATCAGCGAGAAGGTACGGAACATGTATACACTGCTTGCAAATATGAGAATAGCATTCATATACATAAATGAAGACATGCTAAGAAGGATAATAACATCATTCATTAGACCAACCCTGGAATATGCATCAGTAGTCTGGAGTCCTCATCTCAAAAAGCACATAGACAAGATTGAAAAAGTTCAAAGGGCCGCTACAAAATGGATACCAAGCTTAAGGGACCTAAGCTACGAAGAAAGACTAAATAAACTGAATCTACCAACACTACAGGAGAGAAGAAAAAAAGAGGTGACATGATAATGCTATATAAATGCATATCAGGAAAGGAGAAAATAGACATAAATGATTACTTAACATATGGAGTAGCATCAGCAAGAGGACACAGCAAAAAACTGCATAAGAAGAGAGGTGATAAAGACGTAAGGAAATTCAGTTTCCCAAACAGAGCAATTGATCAATGGAATGCACTACCGAATGAAATAGTGTGTGCCAAAACAATTCACAAATTTAAGGATATGTACGATAAATATGGTCTAAGACACGGGACAGTACGAGCTTGACTCATTCCTGTAAAGATACAGTTAGGTAAGAACCATTAGGTAAGAACACACACACACACACACACACACACACACACACACACACACACACACACACACACACCAGAGGGCGAGTAATACAATTAGGTAAGAACAATTAGGTAAGAACACACACACACACACACACACACACCAGAGGGCGAGTAAAGCAATATTTCGTTTGCTTTTTCGTGTGTGCGTGGGAGAATACCTTAAACAGATATCACGTGCAAATGATTAGAGGTGAAGAGTTGTTTTCAGTAAGTTATTGTTGTAGAATAGGAAAACGACTTGTGAGATCAGTATTAAACGTTATAGTCAAGTGTGTGCGTGACTGCAGCCATACTGAACAGTATTTTGGAGGAATTAGCCTTAGAGATCCGTTGAATTTCTTCTGATATGCCATCTCTTATACCATGCAGCGATAGTTTCACACTCCGATGAATCAACAGACAGGTTATACAAATTTACAAAAACTTATTCTAATCTATGTTTTAACTTATGCAAGGTGTCCACACTAGTAACATTAAAATTCTGGCATAAAGGCCGATCGGTGTGTGACATGTAAGACTGCTTGGTCCCAGAAAGAGGAGGCTTTGTCTATGGCCATAGTTGCGCGCGCGTGAGCACACACACACACACACACACACACACACACACACACACACACACACACACACACACACACACATACACACACATACACAACACACACACACACACACACACACACACACACACACACACACATTCATTCATTCGTTCATTCATCATCTAATCCAGTGTTGCCCTATGAGGAGCGATGAAGGCCGGGGCTAGGCAAATTGGTCTTGACATTTAAGATGAGTGTGACCAGGCTCACTCATCCTTGGGTGGTATTACGTGAGCAGTCAACCCCAACCATCCTTTGGATATAAACCTGCACTGGCTCAATCCGATTGGAGCACCTTAATTACCCACTAAACCACCAGGCGCTATAATTTGGTTTCATGGTTACCACCCAGCGTAGTAAAGGGTTTCCCGGTGAACAGGAAACCACTTGGCTTGTCACTCAGTGTAGAGTTACCCCTAGACAGAAGGAAAAGGAGAGAATGAAGGGAAGAAAAACACCAGAGGAAAGGAAGAAATAAGGAAGGGGAAAGGGCAGGCACCCAAGCAGCACTATATCAAGTGAGTGGATGGTGAGCGCCCCCACCTACCACAGTGCAATAATGCAACACACACACACACACACACACACACACACACACACACACACACACACACACACACACAATTCACAAATTTAAGGATATGTACGATAAATATGGTTTAAGACACGGGACAGTACGAGCTTGACTCATTCCTGTAAAGATACAATTAGGTAAGAACAATTAGGTAAGAACAGACACACACACACAGACGCACACACACACACACACACACACACACACACACACACACACACACACACACACACACACACACGCGCGCGCGCGCGCGCGCGCAAAATCCACTCTGAAGTTAAGAATTATGTAAAGAATACATGAGAAGGTACAGATCAACACAATTGTCAGTGATTTATTGCATAAAATACTTTTGCTTCCTTTGTTAGGCACGAATATGAGAGTATCTAAAGCGTGTGAAGACTTTCTGTAGGAAGAGCTGAGACTGGCAGATAAACTGGCAGGGCCAGGCGGAGGGATGGGAGAGGAGGGTGGGAGAGGGTGTAGGATTTGAAGACTGTGAAGGGGAAGGATGAGATGTGTAAGTGTCTAGCATTGTTTTAATAGCGGCTTACATAGTATATTGACCCTCGTATCATTGACAGTCATCCTTTACTGTACTGTAGTTATGTTGTGGATGTATTTCCATTAGGATTCCATGATGTGCAGGCAATAGTAATCATGAATAATTCGGTAAAATATTAAATATCATAACTATTCACGCATCATTATTGCTTGTTGTTCATACTGTTAAATGGTTATTCAGTCGACCATCAGACAGTAATTCATAGGACTTGGATCCAATCTTCATTTGGGAAAAACAAACATCGAAGATGATCAGAAGGTGAAATTGTGTGAACTTTCTCCTGTGTGTGTATGTGTGTGTGTGTATGTGTGTGTGTGTGTGTGTGTGTGTGTGTGTGTGTGTGTGTGTGTGTGTGTGTGTGTGTGTGTGTGTTTTCTCTCTCTCTCCTTGTATATGTATGTAAGCGCACGCACGTCTGTGTTTATGCGTGCGTGCGTCTGTGTGTGTTCTTTCCTAATTGTTCTTACCTAATTGTATCTTTACAGGAATGAGTCAAGCTCGTACTGTCCCGTGTCTTAGACCATATTTATCGTACATATCCTTAAATTTGTGAATTGTTTTGGCACACACTATTTCATTCGGTAGTGCATTCCATTGATCAATTGCTCTGTTTGGGAAACTGAATTTCCTTACGTCTTTATCACCTCTCTTCTTATGCAGTTTTTTGCTGTGTCCTCTTGCTGATGCTTCTCCATATGTTAAGCAATCATTTATGTCTATTTTCTCCTTTCCTGATATGCACTTATATAGCATTATCATGTCACCTCTTTTTTTCTTCTCTCCTGTAGTGTTGGTAGATTCAGTTTATTTAGTCTTTCTTCGTAGCTTAGGTCCCTTAAGCTTGGTATCCATCTTGTAGCGGCCCTTTGAACTTTTTCAATCTTGTCTATATGCTTTTTGAGATGAGGACTCCAGACTTCTGATGCATATTCCAGGGTTGGTCTAATGAATGATGTTATTATCCTTCTTAGCATGTCTTCATTTATGTATGTGAATGCTATTCTCATATTTGCAAGCAGTGTATACATGTTCCGTGCCTTCTAGCTGATGTGGTCAGCCGGAGATAGTCTGTTATTGATAATCACACCTAGGTCTTTCTCTTTTTCTGATGTATATAGGGTTTTATTTCCTAACTTATAATCCCAATCAGGTCTTTTTTCACTTTTACCAAACTTGATTACATGACACTTGTCCACACTGAATTCCATTTGACATGTACTATTCCATTCATGAAGTTTATTTAATTCTTTTTGTAGCTCTTTACAAGAGTCTGTGTTAGTAATTCTCCTTTGTATATTTGCATCATCTGCAAACATATTCAGATAGCTTTCATTTCCAGTGTTACTGTTTATATCATTTATATACACTAAAAACATGATTGGTGCCAGCACTGAACCCTGTGGTACTCCACTAGTCACTTCTTTCCATGATGAGTAGTTTCCTCTTAGTACTGTCCTCATTTCTCTTTTTATGAGAAAGTCTTGCATCCAACAAAACAGTTTGCCTCGAATTCCTCATTGATGGTACAGTTTCCATAAATGTCTTTTGTGAGGTACTGTGTCAAAAGCTTTCTTGAAATCTAAATAGATACTGTCCACCCATCCTTCCCTTTCCTGTATTGTGTTTGTTACTCTGTCATAGTAGCTCAACAGATTAGTAACACATGATTTTCCTTTTCTGAAACCAAACCGTCTTTCTGTTATCATACTGCGTTCTTCTAGATGATTTACCCAAGCTTTTCTTATAAGTTTTTCTAATACCTTGCTTACAACACTGGTCAGTGATACTGGTCGGTAGTTGAGTGGATTTTGTCTATTTCCTTTCTTGAATAAGGGGACAATATTTGCTTTTTTCCAAATATCAGGTAGTTTACCTTGACTCAGGGATTTCTTGAAAATTAAAAATAATGGTTTACTTAACTCCTTTGCACATTCTCGTAATACCCAACATGAAATTTCATCAGGACCACTTGCTTTTCCTCTGTCTAATCTATTTTTCTCCTCCTGTATTACTTTTTCTGCTATTTGTATATCTGGTAGTATGTGTGGACATGCGTGTTCCACATAGTCCCTCTAAAAATTTTTTCTTCTGTAAAGACTAATTGGAAATTCTTATTAAGTGCTTCACAAATATCTTTCTCTTGTGTATAAGTGATTCCCTCGTCCGTAATGGATTGTATTATATCTTTTACTTTGGTTTTGCTTCTGATATAACTGTAAAACAGCTTTGGTTGATCACTACTTTTATTTATTATAAAAGTAGTGTGTGTGTGTGTGTGTGTGTGTGTGTGTGTGTGTGTGTGTGTGTGTGTGTGTGTGTGTGTGTGTGTGTGTTCTTATCTAACTGTTCTTACTTAATTGTATCTTTACAGGAATGAGTCAAGCTCGTACTGTCCCGTGTCTTAAACCATTTTTATCGTACATTTCCTTAAATTTATTAATTGTTTTGGCACACACTATTTCATTCGGTAGTGCATTCCACTGATCAATTGCTATATTTGCGAAACTAAATTTCCTTAAGTCATTTTTGCCTCTCTTTTTATGCATTTTTTTGCAGTGTCCTGTTGCTGATGCATCCCCATAAGTTATGTAATCATTTATGTGTATTTTCTCCTTCCCTGATATGCATTTATATAGCATAATCATGTCTCCTCTTTTCCTTCTCTCTTGTAGTGTAGGTAGCTTCAGTTTTTCTAGTCTTTCTCCGTAGCTTAGATCCCTTAAACTTGGTACCCTTCTTGCAGCGGCCCTTTGAACTTTTTCAATCTTATCTATGTGTTTCTTGAGGTGAGGACTCCAGACTACTGCCACATACTCCAGGGTTGGTCTGATGAATGATGTTATTGTCTTTCTTAGCATGTGTTCATTTATGTATGTGAATGCTATTCTCATATTTGTATACATGTTCCGTACCTTGTAGTTTGTTATTGATAATCACAGCTACGTCCTTCTCTCTTTCTGTGTAGGGTTTTACTTCCTAACTTATAACCCCACTTAAGTCTTTTTTCACTTTTACCAAACTTGATTACATGACTCTTGTCCACATTGACTTCCATTTGCTATGTATTGCTCCATTCATGAAGTTTAATTCTTCTTGTAGCTCTTTACAAGAGTCTGCGTTAGTAATTCTGCTTTGTATTTTTATACCATCGACAAACATATTTAGATAGCTTTCATTTCCGATGTTGCTATCTGTATCATTTATATACACTAAAAACATAACTGGTGCCAACACTGAGCCCTGTGGAACTCCGCTAGCCACTTCCCTCCATGATAAGTATTTTCCTCTTAGTATTGTTCACATTTCCCTTTTTTTTTTTTTTTTTTTTTTAAATCTTGCATCCAACAATACAGTTTGCCTCGGAATCCTCCTTGATGGTACAGTTTCCATAAAGGTCTTTGGTGTGGTACTCTGTCAAATGCTTTCTTGAGATCTAAATAGATACTGTCCACCTATCCTTCTCATTTCTGTAATGTTTCTGTTACTTTATCATAGTAGCTCAACAGATTAATAACACATGATTTTCCCTTTCTGAAACCAAACTGTCTCTCTGTTATAATATTGTGTTCTTCTATATCATTTACCAAAACTTTTCTTGTCAGCTTTCCTAATATCTTGCTTACATCACTGGTCAGTGATACTGGTCGGTAGTTGAGTGGATTTTGTCTATTCCCTTTCTTGAATAAGGGAACAATGTTTACTTTCTTCCAAATATCAGGTAGTTTACCTTGTCCCAAGGATTCCTTGAAAATTAAAGATAATGGTTTACTTAACTCCTTTGCACATTCATGTAGCACATAACATGAAATTTCATCAGGACCATTTGTTTTTTCTTTGTCTAATTTACTTAACTCCTCCTGTATTTCTTTTTCTGATATTTGTATATCTGGTAATATGTGTGGGCATGCATGTTCCATATCATCCCTCTCAAAATTATTTTCTTCTGTAAAAACTGATTGGAAATTCATATTTAGTGCTTCACAAATATCCTTCTCTTGTGTGTAGGTGATCCCGTCATCCATAATGGATTGTATTTTATCTTTTACTTTGGTTCTGCATCCGATGTAGCTGTAAAATAGCTTCGGTTGATCACTACTTTTATTTATGATGTCCCTCTCAAACTGTCTTTGGGCTTCCCTCGTTATTCATGTATAATCTTTTCTTGCCTGTTTATAGTTGTTATATGCCCTTTCACTATTGTGTCTTCTGTATCTGTTCCACAAAATATATTTTTTCTTTTGATTTTTTACATTCTGTATAAAATCATTTCTGTATTTTCTGCTTCTTTGTGCTGTGGTATGTACTTCTGGACTCGTATTTCATAAAGTTCATAGAATTTTTTACATATAACATTTAAGTCTTGTCCTCTAAGCTCCTTTTCTCAATCTATTTCTAAGAAGTACTTCTTTAGGTCATGGTAGTTTCCCTTTTTAGGTTGTTAACTATGTCATATGCAATCCTGATGTTGCAATTTAGTACTGCATGGTCGCTTTTGCCGAATGGAGGGTGATACACTAAATTGTCAATATCGTTTTCTTCCCTAGTAAGTATAAGATCTAGACATGTTGCGTTAGGAAAAACTCCTGCACGAGATCCAGGAGCTTTTGGTCCCAACTGCTTTCTTGGCATATTATATCTTGGAGTATTCCAATTTATATTTGTTTTAAAATCTCAAGTTAGTATATTTCTTTCCGATTTATCCTCCATTCTATGTAGTAATGCTTTTAAGCTCTGAATTGTACTCTCTGCCAGATCCTCATATTCGCCTCTTTCCCATGTGTTTGATGTGGGTGGCATGTATAAATCTGCTACAATTACTTTCCCTTCAGATGTATTGGTCTCTACGGCAATCAGTTCTACCTGTAAGGGTATATCTAGTTCTATTTCTTTGACTTTTAGATTTTTCTTGGTTAATATTATAATTCCTCCTCCTTTTTTATTAAGTTTCTATCTCTTCTCCTTATATTGTATTCCTCTAAATTTAG
Organism: Coenobita brevimanus; assembly: GCF_032717465.1. NCBI lineage: Eukaryota > Metazoa > Arthropoda > Malacostraca > Decapoda > Coenobitidae > Coenobita > Coenobita brevimanus. The sequence goes on from NC_137046.1 coordinate 13,020,975, forward strand.
GATGTCATTTGATATCCTTGGTGTTAATTTTGTTTCAGTTAGTCATATTATATGTGATTCATTTTCTCTGATGTAATCATTCATCGCTAATAATTTAGATACCATTCCATCTACATTTGAGTACATCAACTTAATCATCTTGTTTACAAATGTCTCATGACCTGGGTCTACTACCTTTCTCCTTTTTATTCCCTCCTAGTCATGTACCACTTTCGAACCTGCAATCCAATAACTTTGTAAAAATATGTATTCTTCTCTTCCTCTGATTTTCCCTCGTTCTTTGTTTTTGCTTCCTCCCTCTTCTCTTTTAGTAATTCCAGTTCCTCTTGAGTTAGGCATCTTTTTATCCATACATTTTGAATTTCTCTTTTTCCATGAATTTCTTTGCATTTTTTAGTACCTCCTCCACAGTGCTTACACTCTGGAAGGTTACCATTAGGGGCCTTGACTTATTTCACTCATATTACCATAGCCTTTTGTGTTCCGCTATGCCTTTATTACAGATTTCCTCTGATACTTCCTTCAATTTGTTCATTACACATGCCATCTTTTTGTCTTTCGAGATCTTGTTTTTCATTTCTTCCTCTTCTATACCAATGATTACTGTAGATTTGTTGAAATCTGCTGAATCTCTGACCAATTTAGGATTGTTTTAGATTATTCTTTTCACTTCCTTTTCAATGCTTTTTTCTTCAACCCTTGTTTCTAAGTCTTTCTTTACTTTCACTATTTCAGCATCAGTGGTTTCCACATCAGTTTTGTAGCTTTGCATCGCTTCATTCACCTGTGTTATCTTCTCCTCAGTATCACTGTTCTGATCTATCAGTTTGCTTACTTGCCTAATTGTTTCTGTATCATTTTTGAACTCTTCCATGATACTCTCGTGGTTGACTACGGTACATGCCATTTCACTAATTTTCCTTCTAAGTGATCCCACTTCTACTGTCAGGTCACCTATTGTTGTGTGTTTCTTGTTGACTTCCTTTCCTAATTTTTCTATTTCCTCCTTCTGCATGTGCAACTGTTTCTTAATTTCATCCATTTCATTCTGAAATGCCACCTCCAGTCTGTTTACCCGTTCTACCAGCTTATTGTATGTCTCCATTTCAACCAGTTCCTGATAGAAATCATCATCCTGCTTTCTACCTTTATCTCTTTTCTTTTCCAAATTAGCTTTACTAAAGCTTTTTTTTTTTTTTTTTTTTTTTATGCGAGGAAGAAGGAACCAAAGGCCATGAGCCCGCAGTAACAGTTCCCTCCAAGAGAAAAACAAAATACAATATAGAGCCAAATTCAAGATCCAATCATTTTGAGATGCCTGGACACACTGCGTTTGAAAGACTGGAGATCATAGGCAGCAGGAAATACAGACAGAGGGAGACAGTTCCAGAGCTGACCTGTTGCATAAATGAAAGACTGGGAGTAACGGTTAACTCTTGCATTAGAGAGTTGGACAGAAAAAGGATGAGAGTTTGCTGCCAAACGGGTGCTACGCGCCCGTCGTAGAGGTGGAGGAATGCAAGCAGACAGTTCAGAGGAGCAGTGATCATTAAAGTAGCGATAGAAAAGAGATAAAGATGCAACAGTGTGGCGAAGAGACAGAGGTTGAAGGGAGTCAGTAAGAGGAGGAGAGTCAATGAGACGAAAAGCCTTTGACTCCACCCTATTGAGAAGAGCTGTATGTGGGGAGCCTCCCCACACATGAGAGTTGAACTCCACACAGGGGCGGATAAAACCCCTGTATAGAGTCAACAATTGTGCAGGGGTAAAGAAAGAGCGGAGTCGGCTTAGCACACCCAATCTCTTGGAAGCAGATTTTACAAGAGATGTAATATGATCTTTCCAAGATAAGTCCCGAGTAAATGAAACCCCAAGCATGTTCAAGGATGATGCAGGATTAAGCTGAATATTATTAAACATTAGTGGGTATACCTGTGGAAGATTTTGTCAGGTTGATAGGTGTAAGAACTGAGTCTTAGATGCATTAAAGACAACCATATTATTTTTACCCCAGTCAGAGATACGAGCCAAATCAGACATTAGGTGTGCCATAGCCTCATCCCTTGCTTGTTGAAGTAACTGTTGAGATGGGCGTTGCGGGAACCGAATGGAAAGGTGAAGGGTGGAGTCGTCAGCGTATGAGTGGATAGGGTTAGATGTACAGCTTAGAAGATCATTGATGAATAAAAGGAAGAGAGTTGGTGATAGGACAGAGCCCTGAGGGACACCACTGTTGATAGATCTAGGAGAAGAACGATGGCCGTCTACAACAGCGGCTATAGAACGACCAGAAAGGAAGCTTGCGATGAAGGCACAGATAGAAGGATAGAAACCGTAGGAGGGCAGTTTGGAAATTAAAGATTTATGCCAGACTCGATCGAAAGCCTTAGAGATGTCAAGTGCAATGGCAAAGCTTTCGCCAAAGTCCCGAAAGGAGGATGACCAGGAGTCTGAAAGGTAGGTGAGAAGATCGCCAGTGGAGCGTCCCTGACGGAACCCATACTGACGATCAGAAAGAAGGTTGTGATAGGAAAGATGCCTTAAAATTTTTCTATTAAGAATTGACTCGAAAACTTTTGAAATACAGGACGTTAAAGCAATTGGACGATAGTTGGAGGGTTGGGAGTGGTCACCCTTCTTTGGGACTGGCTGAATGAGAGCAAACTTCCAGCAAGAAGGAAAGGTACAAGTTGACAGACAAAGGCGAAAGAGTTTGCCTAGGCAGGGTGTAAGCACAGAAGCACAGTTCTTGAGAACAACAGGAGGGACCCCATCCGGCCCACATGCCTTGTTAGTACTGAGGCCAGTGATGGCAGAAAATACATCAACTGAAGAAATTTTAATGTCAGCCATGAGGAAGTCAGAGGGGGGAAGTGATGGAGGAACAGCACCGGAATCGTCTAAGGTAGAATTGGAGGAGAAAGTCTGTGTGAAGAGATCTGCTTTATCAGTAGAAGAAATAGCTACAGAACCATCAGAGTAGAAAAGAGGAGGGAAGGATGATGAGGTAAAGTTGTTAGAAAGATTTTTGGCAAGATGCCAGAAGGAGCGGGAAGAATTCGAGTTGGAGAGTTGAGAGCATTTAGTATGGATGAAATTATTTTTAGTAGAGCGAAGAACAGACTTAGCACGATTCCGGGCAGAAACGTAAAGATGATGTGATTCAGGGGTGGGTTGGCTCCGGTACCTTTTGTAGGCCCTCTCCTTGTTGCGGACAGCATTAGAACAAGCGTGATTAAACCAAGGCTTTCTTACATTAGTCAAAGGATATGAGAAAGGAATGTATGCTTCCATGCCTGAGAGAATAACCTCCGTAATGCGCAAGGCACACTCAGATGGCTCCCGGCCATGGAAGCAATAATCATTCCAGGGAAAATCAAAGAAGTACTGCCTGAGGGCCTCCCAGTCCGCGGCTCCAAAATGCCACAGACGACGTTTCACTGGAGGGTCCACAGGCCGTACCGGAGTGATAGGACAGGTTAAGGTAATAAGGTTGTGATCGGAGGAGCCCAACGGAGAGAAAAGATTAACAGAGTAAGCAGAAGGATTAGTTGTGAGGAAGAGGTCAAGTATGTTGGAGCTCTCTCCAAGGCGGTCAGGGATACGGGTAGGGTGCTGTACAAGCTGCTCTAGGCCATTAAGGATAGAAAAGATGTAGGCTTGTTCACCAGGTGGATCCGTGAAAGGAGAGGAGAGCCAAAGGTGGTGGTGAACATTGAAATCTCCAAGAATGGAGATTTCAGAGAAAGGAGAAATGGATAGAATGTGTTCCATCGTAGAAGTAAGATAGTCGAAGAATTTTTGATAGTCAGTAGAAGTAGGGGATAAGTAAACAGCACAGATATATTTAGTCAGAGAATGACAGGAAAGCCGAAGCCAGAGTGTGGAGAATTCAGAAGAATCAAGTTCAGGAACACGAGAGCAAGATAAGTCGTTGCGTATATATACACAACAGCCACCTTTGGCTTTGAAATGAGTATAGAGAAAGTAGGAGGATACAGAAAAGGGTTTGCTGTCAGTTGTCTCAGACAGCTGAGTCTCCGTTAGAAAAAGAAGGTGAGGTTTAGAGGAGGAGAGGTGGTGCTCAACAGAGCGAAAGTTAGAGGAAAGGCCGCGAATGTTGCAGAAATGAAGAAGAAGAGAGTCAGACCGTGGTTCCAGGCACCCTGAGACGTCACCAGGAGACGGGCAGATGGTGGGGGCATTTATGGTCCCCCCCCCTGGGGACTCCGAGGCTTGATAAGACGACGCCATTTTGGTAAATTTTGAATAGGAAGTGTAGTGTGTACTGTGCATGCAGTGTGGTGAAGATAGTTAGAGAAATTTGTACTGGAGAGCATGCTGGCCTACTCTCTGTGTAACTGAGACACTGAAAAAGTTCAGCAAAGGGGGATGGTCAGGAACTAGTCCTGAGGGCTGATGAAACGGGAGCTCCAGCACTCCCTGTCATCAGCTTTCCATCCACCTCGGGAGTACTGCCCTGCTCGACTGGTGCTACAGTCATATCATGTGTTACTAAGAGCATAGATTCTAGTTACATTCACTGGTGCAGACAAAACAATCAGCTGACGCTGTTGGGTGCATTCCTGCACTACTTGGTTTATATTGCTATTTGAACAACAGTCTTACTTAAAACTTCCTCTTTTATATTAGGACACCATTTAGTTTAACCTGGTACAGACCTTGACTCATATAAAGATACCAATATAGGTGTGGCCACTTGGCCAGGTTGGCGAGATGCGGAGCGATGTGACATGCCCTGCCTGCCTGGTGCCTCTCTTGTGTGTGTGTGTGTGTGTGTGTGTGTGTGTGTCTTTCTCTCTCTCTCTCTCTCTCTCTCTCTCTCTCTCTTTCTTTCCGTATGTTGATTGAATGTATATAAAATCTGGCAGCGCAACTGCCAGGGTCATATGCCGCTGGACAACAAGGTAAAAGAAATCACAAATAAAAAAATGCATATTCAATAATGAAGTTAATATCCGTTAGTAGAAGTAAAACACTGAAAATAACGAAGAATAGTTTATAAAATACCAATTACTTATAAAAATGGAAGGAGGTCTGCCTCTTGAAGAAAACTATGAACATCAGTAAAAGTGCCAGAGGCTCCACCAAGCATCGTGGACAGACAGTAGACACGATCTGCCCGCTTATGCCTACAGAGGTGTCTCTGACGTAGGTCCCCCAGGTTTGGACACTCGACCAGTAACTGATGGACAGTAAGAGGAACAAGGCAATCATCACAGTACGGGTGAGTCTCACCACTCATCAGGAACCCATGTGTAAGCCGAGAGTGCCCAATGTGAAGCCTGGCAAAAGCCACCTCCAATTACCGAGACATGGAGGGAAGAGCCCTTGGCACACCACTCTCTGAAAGATTTCTTTTAGCTTATTACTAGCAACACCATCTCAGTGTCTCTGCCAACACGTACGAATCACGTACTGCACGTAAAGTGTTACATCAGAAGCAGGAAGCAGGTAGTCAGTTGGGTGTGGTTGAGAAGATACAGCTTTAGCTAATGTATCTACCCTGTCATTGCCCACCACATCAACATGTGCGGGAACCAAGTAGACGTCCACATGACGGCCACGATGGCCAAGAAGAAAAAGCCATTCTTAAATTGATAAAACCAATGGATGGGCTGCATTAAAAGACTCCAATGCAGGCAGAGCACAACAGGAGTCACAAAAAATCACAAAAACAGATTGAGAGAGGGTAAAAATGATTTTGAGAGCATATAAAATCACAGTCAGTTCCGCTGTATACATTGAATAATATCAGGAAGGCTACCACCCCTACTAAAAGAAGGGAAGACAACACCAAAGCCCAGTCCAGTATCAGTCTTAGACCTGTCAGTATAGAAGGGGACAGAACCTTAAGGAGTGGAGGCATGTTCTAAAAAGAGAGAGAGGGACACCTGAGAGATAAGTGAACCCATTTTACCAAAAACAGACCTACAAAATGTCACATGAGAGAGTAGCCAAGAACCCACCCTTAGGATCCGATGTGGACAAGCTGCCAGTCTCGGAACAGAGAGGGCTACAACGATAGACCGGACCCTGTAACCAAAGGGCTTCAGGAAACTAGGACGGGTGTCATAAACTGAAGACTGGAAATCCTGGGAAACGATGGCACAAGAAATTGAGTCTGGAATGCAGTGAAGATGATACCAACACCTCATCATCAACGACTGGCGTTGCAAATCTAAGGGGAGTAAACCAGCATCTTTCGACAAACTTGAAATCAGGGATGACCTGAATACTCCGGTTGCAAGACTTACACCACCATGATACACAGAATTTAACAACCAGAGATGGGCATCTGTTGCAGAGCAGTAGATCTTACCCCCATATTCACGTTTAGGAAGAATAAGAGACCTATGCAAGAGGAGGAGGGTCTGACATTAAGCACCCCATGAGGTATGAGCCAAAACACTCAAAAGACTCAAAGCTTTTAGACATGCCACCTATATGAGGAACCCAGGTTAGTTGTCTATCAAACAGAAGACCCAGAGATCGTATGTTTTCCACACAGGATATTCTTCGACCATAGAGATACAACTCAGGGTATGAGTGAACACTCCAAGGACAACAAAAATGCATAGCCACTGTCTTTGTTAAAGAAAAATGGAATCCACGAGACTCTGCCCAGTCAGAAATTCTATTGAGGGCCAGCTTCAACTTCCTCTCTATCAGTGACATTCCAGATGCGGTGAAGGAAATTGAGAGGTCATCGACATATAGAAAGCCTCATACACCATCAGGAAGTACACTGATTATGTTGTTGATGGCCACAGCAAAGAGAGTAACATTAAGAATACTTCCTTGTGGTATTCCATCTTCTAATGCACGGACATTAGAAAGCATTCCTCTCACTCAGACACTTAAAAAACGGTTAGATAAAAACTGCTGAATAAAAATAGGGAAGCGCCCATGACGACCAAACTCATGAAGAGAAAGTATGATGCCATGACGCCAGGCAGTATGATATGCCTTCTCCAGATCGAAGAAGACCGTGACCTGGTGTTGCTTAGTGAAGAAAGCTTCACAGATGATTCTAAGGACTAGTGCATCAGAGGTAGATCGCATTTTTTGAAAACCATATGGGGCAGGGGATAAGAAGTCACCTCTCTCCAAAAACCACACAAGCCTAACAGTGACCATCTTTTCCAGAACTACATATACAAGAAGTCAGAGAAAGAAACCGATAATTCGTCGCCTGTAGGTGGTCCTTACCTGGTTTGGGGATGGGGATAACTACAGCAACATCCCACGATGTGGAAAACTCACCTGAACACCAGATCTTATTCAATAATGAAAGCAAAAACGAAAGTGACTCATCAGACAGGTGACGTAAAAAAGCATAAGGAATATCATCACAAACAGGAGAGGAATCATGCCACTGTGGCAGAACCGCCTTGAGTTCAGAAACAGAAAATGGAACATTGTAAGATTCTCCCCTAGAAGAGGCAAAACGGAGACCATGAGACTCTAGGCACCGATGGTCGCAAGCCGAAGGCGTATCTGCATCCTTCTGTGACACACTGGCAAATTGCTTGACAAACAACTCTGCAACAGCAAAAGGATCAGCCACAGTTCCACCTGCTGCGGATAAAACAGGAGGGGAGGGTACAGTAAATTTTCCTGAAATTTTCCTTATCTGGTTCCACAGGTGAGTGAGGGAAGTCCTCGAATTGATGTGGGAAACATAACCCTTCCAGGATGAATGCCTGGCCTCCATTAAAACCAGCCTCATGTGAGCTCGTGCCCTCTGATATGCCACCAAGTACTGAGGATCCCCACGGTGACGAGGAAGTCGAGAGAAAGTTACTCGTTCCGCTCTCACTGCAGAACTGCACTCACAGTTCCACCAAAGAACCGGACGTTTAGGAAACTGACCCCTCGTTCTTGGAATAAATAATAGGGCTGCAGAGTGTAACACGTCAGTGAAACATGACACCACCTCAGTAAGACAGCCAAACTCATTGACAAAAAGGGAAATGGAACTTAATTCCCTGAATCATGGCCTGTCAGCCTTATCCAGAAGCTAGCGAGAAAGATGAGACTGAAGTCCACCTTCAGTAGCAATTATGAGCAGTGGGAAATGGTCACTGCCATACAGGCCTGGCAAACACATCCCACTTAAAATCTAGAACAGCATCAGCTGAGCACAAGGACAAATCAATGGCAGTAAAAGTTCCACTCTGGCTATGGAAACAAGTCATCTTATTGGAGTTTAAAATGCCCAGCTACTCATTTTCACCCCTAGGGTTGGCCTCACTGTTAACCCATGATGGATGATGGCCATTCATATCTCCTAGTAACAGAAGGGGATAAGGAAGGCCATGAATAAGGTGTTCCAGATACTCGCTTTCGACAGTAGTGCTAGGAGGAAGATAAAGACTGCAAACTGTGTACCAGAGGTGTAAAAACACCTGGATAGCAACAGCCTGCAGGGAAGTGGCAATGGCCTGGTGTGTGAATGGAATATCTTGGCAAAGTAAGATTGCAGTACCTCCATGACGACCTTGGCCTGGCACAGCATCAGAATAAAAAACATGGTATCCAAAGGGACTGGAAGGAACATCATCACCAACCATGGTCTCCTGGATGCACATGCATACAGGAGAATATTGTACTATAAGATGACACAGTTCCTCCCAGCTGTCACGTAAACCCTGACAATTTCATTGAATGATATGCCTTATAGTGGAGGGTAGATCAGGGTAAGGTGCAGGACTATACAGCTCCTGACAAGCAAACGGGTTTGGGTTGATACTTAGAAAGACATTCAGGAAAAGCCTGCCTAGCACCAGAAACCAGCACTCACTGTCGAACATCCGAAGGGATACGTGGGGACAAGGAAGAAGAAAGTGTTACAACACTCCTCCTCTGAAATCGAACAACGGTTTGCTTCGAAGATGGTTGGGAGGCCACCCTGGATGATGCATGACGGCCAGTGCCACCACTAGATGCCCCAGAAGCAGAAGTTGAGTCCACAGGACCAGGACCCTGTGAGGATGATATGGTTTGCAGCAGAACTGAAGCACCGTCAGTCTGCACTACACTATCCTCAGTTGGGGACCTGACTACAAGCGAACCATAAATTTCAGCCTCCACCTGGCTAGACCCTTCATCCTTCTGGGCAGAGGGAACAGGAAAGAGGTCGACACAAGGTTCGACAACAGAGGCCATAGGAGGCCGGAATTGAGGCTCAGAGGAATTTGAAGAACCACGGTGACATTTGCTGGGTATAGATGGAGCTTCAGGCATACTGGACAAGGCAGCAAAATCGGCTAACATGTCCATAGCCTAGACAGTGGAAACATAGCTTTGGGGTGGGCATGTATGGCATCAAAGAAATTGACAGCCAAGCCAGCTTCACAGAAGTAGGTAAGGTTTACTTATCAAATGTCAGAAGCAAGATCGGAGTCAGGGTTAAGACACAACTTTTTTCTTTTGCGGTCGCTCAACAGTCACCACACCAGAAGATCGTAGTTCCTCTAACAGCCGTGCCTCTGAGTATCGGAGGAGGTCACGTGAAAAACTTACGCCCTTACATTGGTTAAACATAGCATGTGGAACACATATAACATCTGCACCAGAAACCAAGGTCAAAGTCATTAACTGGGAACTCTACTCTGAGAAGGAGATCTCAATAAGGATGTTTCCATCTCCTTGAGACAAGATTTTGGGTTCATTCTCACAAGCTGATAGAATGGCACGGTGTAAATGAAAAATATCCATATCCTGCACTGATCCACCCACAGAGGACTTCAGCACTGGATATTTGGCGTAAGTCTCTGGTACTTTTTCTTCTGGGCCAAACCCCAGAGCCGAACCAACCTGATGTGACTTCCTCTCAGTTCCAGTTGAATGCTGGAGCAGAGGAGGATAGTCTGCAGGGCCAGGAATGGCTCCAGAGTGGCAGTAAGGGAAGAAGAGTCCGAAAAATATCCAAGGACAGATACAGCATTGTCAACAGATTTATTATTGAGTGAAGCCATGAATAACAGCAAAAGAACATCATTCCTTCACCCCTCCATCCATTACAGAGTCCAACCAGGGGAGGTCATATACCAGGGATAACACCACTGGTGACCACAGAGGTGGTGAGAGAGTATATGCAGGTAACCACTAAGGGACCTGGACAAGGGTGACTCCAGGACGATAGGAGCCATCTGCCCCCCCAGTTGCCACTTGACCCTAGCCAACAAGTGGCCAGCCGATTGACCTGGTCGGGCCCAACCTGGCCACCCATCTAGCCAGAACTGGGGACGAAAGGAGTGTGTTGCTAGCTGCAGGTAGCATCGTTCAGCATCGCTCAACCCTCAGGACCTCAGAGTATGTGGCACTACCAGACATGCTTCAAGCCCCGCCACCACGTCAGGGTGCCCCCCCCCCCTTGGCGGGGTTAGTACAAATAAAATTATTTTTACTGTTCCGATCAGAGAATAAAAGAGATGAGATTTAGGGATGGGTTTGCAGAATTACCTTTTGTAAGCTCTATCCTTGTGCACATCGTTAGAACAAACAGGATTAATCCAAGGTTTCTTTGTATTAGTCACAGGAAAAGAGAGAGGAATGTAAGCTTCCCTGCCTGAGAGAATAACCTCTGTAAAGTGCGAGGCACACTCAGATAGCTCTCAGCCATGGAAGCAAAATTCATTCCAGGAAAAATCAAAGAAGTACCGACTGAGGGCCTTCCAATCAGCAGCTCCAGAGTGCTTCAACCGCCACTTCATGGGCGGATCCACAGGCCTTATTGGAACGATATGACGGGTTAAGGTGATAAGGCTGTGATCGGAGGAACTAAACGGAGAGCAAACATTAACAGCATAAGCAGAAGAATTAGTTGTAAGGAATAGGCGAATATGTTGGAACTCTCACCAAGGTGGTCAGGGATATGGACACACACACACACACACACACACACACACACACACACACACATATATATATATATATACACACACAAGTGTATGTATATGAGTGAGTGTGTGTGTGTGTGTGTGTGTGTGTGTGTGTGTGTGTGTGTGTGTGTGTGTGACATAATTCTTCTTTAACTTCCATTTCAGTATAAAACAACTAATATCAGTTCCGTAGGAATGTTCCTCTTACGTAATTAGCATTAATAGGTGGTTTCTTAGGACGCTGAGAGTGGCTTGTTGCGTCAGATCGCTGACTTGCGGCATGAGGGACGCTTCCAGCCCGTCTACGTCTCTGAACTGGGCATTTACCTGGACAAGCACGTGAGGCGCGGCACACACGTCATTGTCCTCTTAAACTCCAGGACTACCGTTATGGTTGCACAGGACTTCTCTGATAAAGGTGATTCATGAAATGTATTTTCCAGTCAACCTAAAAGAAAAATAATCTCGATTTTCGTCGTAAATAATATCCATCAGCTGTAGCATCCTAACCTCATATAAAACCTCAACTTCATAAACTGTCTAAATCCTTCAGCATCCATTTCAATATCATCATGTCTCAACTTGCCTTTCGTGTCTGTGTCTCTCTGCAACCATTTAAAGTTACATCTTTTCGAAAATTGTCAAATTTCACTACTAGACTAACTACATTTGCCATTAGTATTTCATCATCTCCATACAAAAGTGCAACCATTTCCTATTTATTTCATTCTCTCTTAAGATTCTCACCTACCAAGTGATCTAGATTTAAGTTTTCACTTATCTTCATCCATACATACAACAAATTGTTACGGTGACATGACACAGACTGTTTCAAACAAGCAAGTTGAACCAGTTAATGCACCATTCACTCTCACAGATGTTTTTGTCTTATCATAATCTGTAGCATTTTGATATGTTTTCTTTGCGTCCAAAATACTCTTAGTAAATTCCACTACTAAGCTGGAGAGGGATGGCTTCCCGTGGTGGCACTGATATAACCAGTTGGCTCAGCTGCCAGAGTATATGAGTGTTCTTTATCTTCCTCCCTTTCTCTCAAGAGGATGATGATGAGAGTAGGGGAACTTGAGCCTGCAGTCCACTGGGTTCACGTTCCAGATGAACTTGGTGTCACAACAACAACACGATCAACCTCCATAATACGTGCCTTCTATAGACCCATAAATGCTATAGAAAACCTTCTGTAGACTTCCAACAATATCTTTGCCATACATGCTCGTGCTAGTATCTTATCAACACCTCCCCTGCCCTCCCTTTATGCACCGTGATCTTCACACACAAGCTTTTCTGCAGTTGTCTTCATTTCCTCAGTCAATATTCAGTTACATACCTCTCCCACCAAACAGGGAGACCCCTCTTTAGTTCCCACAATTTCTTCTTTCGCTGTTTCCCTTGAGCACGGGTACAACTATACCTGCCTTCCCCTTCCTCCTCCCTGCATAGACAAATTTACATTGTTTTGTGGTGTACTTTATAATTTAATGCACTCCCCAATAAAATTATCCACTCACATCTTCCACCCCTGGGCCTTCCCTTTCACGAGTTTTTCATTGGTTTTTGTTTCCACTTTGTTTTCTTCCTCCCTTTAGTCTATCAATTCACAATACGATATAACAGCCGTCCATTCCCCTTCCACATTAGTATAACGTGTCAAATCTATAGCACTGAAGGAAGGCGCGAGGACGAGAGAGAGAGAGAGAGAGAGAGAGAGAGAGAGAGAGAGAGAGAGAGAGAGAGAGAGAGAGAGAGAGAGCGCTAATACATGAACTTTCCTTGTTGAAGCAGGCAGGTGCGATTTTTATGAGGCTAAGGAAGAGATCCTTCCTATGCTGGGGGCCATTGGACTTCCAAAAGACAGCCCATTGTTGCCCGCCCTCAACAGCAGGTGAGACTTTTACCAGGCTAAAGTGTCTGAACTACTGTATAGGTAGGACTATAATTTTAATCAGCCGCAATAGCGAAGCTGGTATTGTTTTCAATTTGTCTGTGGGTGTGTCTGTGTGTCTGTTAGCACAATGACTTCGCAACCGCTCAAGATGCCATCACAAAATTTTACATGTGTGTAGTAGGGAAAAAAAAGCTATCATGAAATCGTGATTGGTGAAATTAGGTCAAGGTTTGTCTGTCTGTTACCACTGAAACTTCACAACCGCTCAAGCTATCAACAAATTTTACAGGTGTGTAGTAGGGATGAAAACTTCTCTGTGGGTATTGTTTTCAGTTTGTTCATATCTGTGTGTCTGTTGGCACGATAATTTCGCAACCGCTCAAGATGTCATCACAAAATTTAACAGGTGTGTGGTAGCCATGCAAATCTACGAGTTCGAAATTGGTGAAAGTAGGTCAAGGTCTGTGTGTCTGTTACCACGATAACTTTGCAACCGCTCATGATAGCATCACAAAATTTTACAGGTATGTACTAGGGACGAAAGTCTCATACGACTTCGAAACTGGTGAAAGTAGGTTAAGGTCAAGGCCATATTCCGAGCCGTGCTAGATATGTGCCGGCTCGAGGCTGGTGTGATTCCCCCCTTGGGGGGGTACCTAGTCCATGCTGGAGGCCATAAATATATTCTTGGCTTGGTTAAAAATAATTTCAGTGATTAGTAAGTTCAAAATGGGTTATCGGTATATTCAAAGTACAAGTCTGTTTACTGGTAGTATACCTTTTGGCATTATATTGGGATTTATTATAATGGCTCTACTAAGTAATGAAGCGTTAATATGTCTTAGTGCAATAGGACTATCGAGTAAGAGATTATTGATATTACATGCAAAAGTATGTGAGCAGATGGAGAGAACACTTTAAGGAATTGTTGAACATGGAGGATGGAAGTAATGCGAGTATAAGTGGCTGGGGAATGGCTTGGAGAAGGAGGGAGGTGAGAAGACAGGAAGAAATCAGTAGGATAGAAGTTGTGGAAGCAATGAAGAAAGTTAAATCGGGGAAAGCCCCAGGAATTGATGAAGTGTGTGGTGAAATGCTGAAGCATGGGGGAGAGATAGTAGTAGAATGGATGTGGAAGATGAGCAGATTGGCCTGGGAGAAAGGTAGAGTCCTGGAGGATTGGAAGTCAGGTATAATTATTCCCTTGTACAAAGGAAAAGGGGAAAAAGAAGTGTGTGGTAATCATGGGGGCATTTGACTTCTTAGTATAATACGAAAAGTGTATGGTAGGATACTTATTGACAGAGTTAGAGAAAGAACAGAGAAATTAGTTGGAGAAGAACAGGGAGGCTTTAGGAAGGGAAGAGGTTGTGTAGATCAGATATTCATTCTTAGATCTTTAGTGGAAAAGTTTCTAGAGAAGGGAAAGAAGTTGTATGCGGCTTTCATGGATTTTGAGAAAGCATATGACAGGGTGGATAGACAAGGATTGTGGAAAGTGTTAAGAATATATGGAGTAGATGGGAAGTTGTTGAATGCTGTGAAGAGTATGTACGATGGTGAGAAGGCTGCAGTGCGTGTGGATGGTGAACTAAGTGAATTTTTCTCTATGAAAGTTGGGTTGAAACAGGGATGTGTCATGTCTCCATGGTTATTCAATCTGTACATGGATGGGGTAATAAAAGAGGTACAAGGTAGGGTAGTGGATGTTGGAGTGGCCCTGGTGAGAGAGGATAGTGTTTGGAAACTCCCTGTACTGTTGTTTACAGATGATACTGTGTTGTTGAGTGAAGACGAAGGGGAGCTGCAAGGCATGGTGGATGAGTTTGGGAGAGGTGTAAGAAACGGAATCTAAAGGTGAATGTAGGGAAGAGTAAAGTGATGGTCTTTGAGAGAGGTGAAGTCAGTGAATGTACAGCGAGGTTGGATGGTGAGGAATTGGAAAATGTGGGTACGTTTAAGTACTTGGGTAGTGTGATGAGTAAGGATGGAGGTTTGGAGGGTGACGTGCTTGAAAGGGTACAGCAGGGAAGAAAGGTTGCTGGTTCTTTGAAAGCAGTGATAAGAAACAGGGAAGTGAGCATGGAAATGAAAAAGTTACTACATGACAGTATTGTGATACCAACTCTAACGTATGGAAGTGAAGCTTGGACGTTGTTGGAAGGACACAAGTCAAGAGAGAGAGCAGTGGAAATGAGTTATTTAAGAGGAGCCTGTGGAGTCACATGGAGAGACAGGCTGACGAATGAGGATATAAAGAAGCGTTGTGGTGTGGATGTGATGTGATAGGAAGCGTTATGAGGAACACACTGAGGTAGTTTGGCCATGTGGAGAGGATGGAGGGTGAAAGACTGACGAAGAGAGTGTATGTGAGTGAGGTGGAGGGGGGAAGAGGGAGGGGGAGGCCGAGGATGAGATGGAGGGATGGAGTGGAGAGGTATATGAGAGAGGGAGGTGTGAGTTGGGAGCAGGGCAGTGAAATGGCAGGGGACAGGGCGACTTGGAGGCGATTTGTTTGTGGCCACCTCAAACGGGATTGAGGCGTCTGGCAATAGATAGATAGATAGACATGCAAATAGAGTGACACTGTCACTATGAACGTCATAATATAGACAGATACCATCGTAGTCCTCACTAGTACACCGGATAGGCGGTATCCAAAACAATACAAGAGTAAAAGGACCACCAACTGAATGCCAAATGACATGGGCCATACAGTTATTCACTCACTGAAGCTATCAGAATTGCTGTTTTCACTTTTCAGGCCTTTAAAAAAGAAAAAAAAAGCCTCATAAGACGTAGGAGCTCCCAGCATTTTGTCGAACGTCAAATTTTATGAGATTCAGACCATGACATATGTGTCTGCATCATATTTGCTTCATCCGTTCATTTCGATCAGTCTGCAGTTCTTTCACTTCCTCAAAACCCATACCTCGCTTATTCATACTTTATCTCACCATTTCCACCTGCATGCTTCTTGGCCTGTCGTGATGTCTCTTACCAATTCTTTTCATTTGCCCACACCATCAATACACTACTTTAACTGTGAAACAGAGTTTATTGCCCCACATCTTAAAGAATAGATGTCGTCAAATTTCTTGTTTTGTCCACCATATGCACATCAAATTCATAACACCTCTAACATTCTACCATAATTTCCTATTGCTCATGAGTGCCAAACCTCTCGCCACCCAAAACTACCATTCCCCACCCTCTCTCCCTCCCTATCCGTAGTGACCGTTTGTCGAATATTCCATCAAGTTGGCAAAGCAGCACTAAGACAAGGAGATAGAGGAACTAGCCTAAGAAGATGTATAATATGTTGGCCATGGACTGCTAAGGGCAAAGCCAGTCTAAGACATTTTTCCGGCAGCTAACAAGCCAACAAACAAAAGCAGCCGTAGTACCAACGGAAACATCAATATTACGGGGAGTCTCAGCTACGCAAGTGAAAAACTAACCCTCAACCATGACAAATCTACCCCGACTCACATCAGCTGTGGTTCAATTGGTGCGAATTCATTCTGATTCATTCTTTCTCAACTGCTGTATCACAACAGCTAGACGTGCGCCGCACTAGACAATACAAAGCATGCTGGATGACCTTATGAAATTTTTGAGAGGTGAGAGCCGTGGATGTGTGGCAGACAAACTCAGGAGATGCAGGTTGGGAAACTCTGCCACAGTACCTTCACAATTTATTGGTGATTTCAGCTACAACACCATTGCAGACGCCCCAATCTCAGGGTGCCTTCTCTATTACTGCCTGTCTCTATTTACCCTCACAGGAAGAGAGAGGCAGCAGAGTGTTCACATGATCATCACGTTTTGCTAACGTTTTACTGAACTTGCAAATAGTCTGATCAGGTCACAACAGGCTCTCTGCAGCTACGCATTACATTCCTACAACTGTATCATTCAGCAGCTACTCGCATACATCAAGGCATATACATCATCATACAACTAGTTATACATCAAAAGGTATACACGTAACAGTTCTCCCCCGGGTAGACAGTATGTCTCCTGACGTGATAGTAACAGAGATTATTAAAAGGCAATTAAAATATTAGAATAATCTTGAAAATATAAGTGGATAATAAGAAAGCTAGAAAGCAATCAGAGAGCGCATACTTTTGCCAATATCATAGCCATTATAAAGGATCCAGATCCGGATCCGTGGAGATATTGTGTGGAATTCATAGGATCCAGATCCACCCCCAAATTTAATCAATTGTTCCTTGACCCAAGGCACACTTTTCCACAAAATATTGAAATTCACGTAAAAATTTTGGAGACATTGTGCGAGATACATAGGATCCGGATCTGCGCCCAAATTTAATCGATTCATTCTAGGTCCATGGCCCACGCTTCCACAAAATTTCATTGAAATTCATTGAGAACTTTTAGATATGTTCTGCGGGATACATAAGATCCGGATCCGAATCAGGATTCGCCCCCAAATTTAATGAATTCTTTCTTGGCTCATGGCCCACTCTTCCACCAAATTTCGTCGAAATTCATTGAGAACTTTTATAGATATCATCTGGACAAACAGACGAAAAAAACATAGGTGAATACATAACATCCTCCAGCTTCGCTGGCAGAGGTTATTATATAAAAGTATGAGTAGTAGGTGGCCATGATACTAATAATAAGAGTATACTATTTAACAGAAAATATCTAAGTTAAGTCAAATATTAAATTAATGAAACAATGAGAGTAGTTCATGTGGAATCAGTGTGAAGGAATAAATGATTGTATTTAATGTGCATTTAATGTGTATTTAATGTGTCAAATGGTGGGTGACAGAGTGACTTGGAGGCGTTTTGTCTGCGGCCACCCTTTGCGGGATTAGGGCGTCGGGCTATAGATAGATAGATAGATTTAATGTGCACACGAAAGACGAGAGGTGAAAAGATCAGTAAGAGAAAGGAGAGAGTGGATGAGAAATTTGGAAGGAATTTGAGTGTAAAGTGGAGGGAATGTAAGAAAATGTTCTGGAAAGAGGTATAGAGAGTTAGACAGGGTGGCAGTGAAATTAGTCGGGGAGTGAAAGATAAAAACGGTAGATTACTAGTGGAGAAGGGAGAAAAGTGTGCATATGGAGAGAATACTTTATGGAATTGTTGAACATAGAGAATGAAACTAATGCAAGAATAAGTGGCTGGGGTATAGCTGGGAGAAGAAGAGATTTGAGAAGACAGGAAGAAATCAATAGGATGGAAGTTGTGGAAGCAATGAAGAAAGTCAAAATGAGGAAAGCCCCAAGAATTGATGGAGTGTGTGGTGAAATGCTGAAGCATGGGGAGAGATGGCTGTAGAATGGATGTGGAAGATGTGCAGATTGGCCTGGGAGGAAGGTAGAGTCCCAGGGGATTGGAAGTCAGGTATAATTATTCCCTTGTACAAAGGAAAAGGGGAAAAAGAAGTGTGTGGTAATCATAGGGGCATTTGTCTTCTTAGTGTAATAGGAAAAGTATATGGTAGGATATTTATTGACAGAGTTAGGGAAATAACTGAGGTATTAGTTGGAGAAGAACAGGGGAGTTTTAGGAAGGGAAGAGGTTGTGTAGATCAGATATTCATTCTTAGATCTTTAGTGGGAAAATTTCTAGAGAAGGGGAAGAAGTTGTATGAGGCCTTCATGGATTTGGAAAAAGCATATGACAGGCTGGATAGACAAGGATTGTGGAAAGTATTAAGTATATATGGAGTAAATGGTAAGTTGTTGAATGCTGTGAAGAGTATGTATGAGGGTGCTAAGGCTGCAGTGCGTGTGGATAGTGAACTGAATGATTTTTTCAGTTTGAAGGTTGGGTTGAAACAGGGATGTGTCATGTCTCCATTGTTGTTCAATCTGTACATGGATGGAGTTATAAAAGAGATACAAGGTAGGGTAGTGGATGTTGGAGTGGCCCTAATGAGAGAGGGCAGTGTTTAGAAACTCCCCATACTGTTGTTTGCAGATGATACTGTGTTGTTAAGTGAAGATGAAGGGGAGCTGCAAGGCTTGGTAGATGAGTTTGGGAGTGTGTGTAAGAAACGGAATCTAAAGGTGAATGTGGGGAAAAGTAAAGTTATTGTCTTCAAGAGACGTGAAGTCAGTGAATGTACAGTTAGGCTGGATGATGAGGAAATGGAAAATGTGAGAACGTTTAAGTACTTGAGTAGTGTGATGAGTAAGGATGGAAGTTTGGAGGATGAAGTGCTTGAAAGGGTACAACAAGGAAGAAAGGTTGTTGGTTCCTTGAAAGCAGTGATAAGAAACAGGGAAGTAAGCATGAAAGTGAAAAAGTCACTAGATGATAGTATTGTGATACCAACTCTAACGTATGGAAGTGAAGCTTGGACGTTGTTGGAGGGACACAAGTCAAGAGTAAGAGCAGTGGAAAAAAGTTGTTTGAGAGTAGCATGTGGAGTCACATGGAGAGACAGGCTGACAAATGAGGATGTGCAGGAGCGTTGTGGTGTGGATGTGGATGTGATAGGATGAGTTAGGAGAAACACATTGAGGTGGTTTGGCCATGTGAAGAGGATGGAGAGTGAGAGACTGACGAGGAGAGTGTATGTGAGTGATGTGGAGGGGGAGAGAGGGAGGGGGATGCCAAGGATGAGATGAAGGGGTGGAATGGTGAGGTTTATGAGAGAGGGGGGTGTGAGTTGGGAGCAGGGCAGTGAAATGGTAGGAGACATGGCAACGTGGAGGCAATTTGTTTGTGGTCACCCCGTATGGGATTAAGGCGTCTTGCAATAGATACATAGACGAAAGAGAATGGTAATTAGGTCAGAAAATAATATGATGGACTTAGAGTAAATAACTATGAACTAGGTGACAACAAAGATTAGTGAATATACAAGGTTGATTTTAAGATGGTTGTATGAATGATAAAAAATATTGATACATTATTGTGATAAATAATAAAACTACTGTATATTAATGTAATAATTGGTTATGCAGAATTTTCAGTGTCTTCATGAAGGAGTCTCACAATAATTTCATAATAAGAAGCGCAATACGTCCAGAATGCGGTGAGTCTTTTCCAGATTATTATCAAATGTAACCAAATTATCTAGACTTTTCAGGGATATTCAAAGCACCTTTTAAATAACTGCGATGAACGTCCACAGGAAGGAACAACTCGAGTAATTTCATGTCTTCGCATAAAACAACACTGCATAGGTAGAGAGGGAGTTGACGGTGGTGTGTTTGGTGGTTGTTTGTGGAGCTGACAGAGGTGACTGGGCAGTGGGCTGTCATCACTTAAACTACCGTAAACTCAGGATCAGGCTTCCAGTTCTTCCCATCATTTTCCAGAGTTAATATATTTTACTATTTTTCCTGGCTTAGTTTATTTTCTTGTCTAAGTTCCTGGAGTCTGGTTTTTCATACGTTTGACGCACCAGTGAACAAGAACCGCTATGATCAGGAATCCTACTAAGGTGAACGCGGTTGGAGGTTACACAAAATGAGGGCTCAGGAAAGAGTGATGAAGGATATAAAACATGTGAACATTCATAAAGTCGGAATTGTTTAGGTAATCAATGATGTCCAATTGAGAGAAGGTAATTTTACATCACAGGAAAACGGGAAAGGTATTGATAGGCACAAAGATATCAAAATTATGAGAATGAATGGCATAATGGCGTGTTGGTTACGTAGAGAGAGATTTTTACCTTGATGGAATGAAAGAAAAGCATTCGGGAGCCAAATGCTAATCGCCCGCCAGATTATGCTGTTGGCCAAGTCCAAGATTTAGGGCATATCTTGATACCCTGAAGTTGTCATGTTCATAGCGTAAGTCGTTCATGAGATATAATGGGCTAAAGGCGGGCGATAAAAACTAATTGACCTTTGGCAGCCATTTTGGTGACCTTGACCTTGATCACGAGTGCCCATTTTCGAACTTGCCAAGATTTTGGCCATATATTGATACCCTGAAGGTTTCATGTTGATAGCTTAAGCCGTTCAAGAGATATAATGGTGCTAAAGGCGGGCGATAAAAACTAGTTGACCTTTGGTAGCCATTTTGGTGACCTTGACCTTGGCCCCGAGTGCCCAATTTCGAACAGGTCCAAGATTTTGGCCGTATATTGATACGCTGAAGGTTTCATGTTGATAGTTCAAGCTGTTCATGAGATATAATGTTGCTAAATACGGGTGATAGAAACTTGTTGACCTATGGTAACAATTTTGGCGACCATGACCTTGACCTCGAGTGCCCATTTTCGAACTCGGCCAAGATTTTGGCCATATCTTGATACCCTGAGGGTTTCATGTTGATAACTCAAGCCGTTCATGAGATATAATGGGAACACACACACACACACACACACACACACACACACACACACACACACAGAGGCAGGCCAAAACATTATGACTCCTTCTAAAGGCGGGCGATAACAATAGCCAGGAGCAATGTAAAGACCAGAAGCTTCAAGTGACTTGAGAAGGATGTTTGGACAGGTAACACTAATTAATGACACTGTAAGTAGTGCTCATGGTCCAAGTGAGTTCGAAAACTGGGTATATTTGGAGTCGGTATGAAGGAACATGCAGAAGAATAGTTTTGACTGAAAGGTCACGGATTAGTGCATTCTTACACGGAGAGAGGACACTAGTGAGATAACACGGGACAAAGACGAAGGGACAGTGCAACTTGCGAACACGAAGGTAAGACATCAGATGGAACAAAGGTAACAGACATATCGTCGTGAGACAGAAGAAAGGATTCAAAGTACACAGATGCAGAGGAGTGGGAATTAGTTGGAAGAGATTAAAGGTGGCTGAGGAACTAACAGGCATATGAACCATGTTCATCATGGAATGGAAGGCAGCTTCTAATACAGGATAATACTTGGAAAAGGGAAATTCTGATGAAGACTGAAGTTAGTGGGAGCCCATTCCAAGACTAAAGGAAGACCTGACATCGGAACGAAGTCAGGGGTAGCATGACCACTGACAGCATGTACTAATATGTAAAAAAAATCTCAACCTGCAGTATTAATGGCTGGAGAAGCAGAGACAATGAATGAAAATGGTAGTTGATATGCAGCATTTCTGGAAACATTAATCTTAGTGAAAGTCATTCAGTTTAATTAAGACATCCGAAAACTTGAATCATTGTGTGCCCATTTCATATGTGTGACAATATTACGTAGTAAATTACGATGAACATTCAGCAGCCTATCCTGTGCCCCCAACGCCAAAGCAGATGTTTCTAATTGATCATGATATATTGAATAGGTGTCTCTAAGCCCAATACACCACCAAGAACCAAGATAAAAAGACCTTGCTTTACACGAGAACGTGATCTTCCAGTAGGGGCCAGTGAATCATTTAAACCAGCAAATAATTCTTCAGTCCAAACAAGTTTCCACTTAAATGGTTCGTACGCAGCATCCAGAAAGATCCGTTGACATATTTGCTAACCAAGGATGCGAGTAGGGATCGTGTGGTGGACAGCTGACTAGCAAATATTGGAAGTTCTTGGGCGACTATCACCAAACTCCGATGATTATATTAAAGAGAGATGACGTCCTCCACTAACATCACTTCCCCCCATGGCTTTACCATTGCCCCTGGGAGGAGGCCCTCATTTCTGTCCCGATCACCCAGATATGAAGTGATCACGGCAAGCTCCAACAATGCTGTCCACACTCTGCACAATATCTTGTCTGTAAAAGAAATTCAGATTAATGTTCAGGTGAGCTAAATGATCCTGACAGGTGAAGAAAGACACACAAGACGCAGTGGGGTGAGTTGCTCGGTTAGGTTTTTGTCTACACTCATGAACAGATAGAGTATAAGGTGATGAAGGAAAAACAAAATTAGAACAAGGAGGAGGCTTGTGAGGAGTAGTAGGAGGTCTTGTAAAAGAAGAGGCTATGGAAGATGCACTACTTTCCCGACTTTCCTTCCTGTCGAAATACCTGGGAGTTCTCTTAAAATCATCAACGTGGACCCATTTACTCAGATGATGACGTCTATAATTTCAACTTTGTTTCTGCTACGAAATAACACACGGCGTGGGGCAGTATCCTTGTCATGCAATTAAGAAGCGTGAGTATGGAAACGAGCAAACACTAAATCTGCAACATTAATACTGATAGGTGAGGCAGAGCTATGCTGGCGATGTAGCATATCTTCTTTAGAAAATGCCAGATTAGTCTTCATGTGCTGGTGTATTCTCAGGAAGTCTGACAGTTTGAATTTCACATAATCGTCCAGGTTATAGAGTGGACTATGGTTTGATAGCAACAGTGACTAGGGCAGAGATTTATGAAATCCATATAAGACAAAAAATGGCGTTTCACCAATGGATCTAGTAATGAAGCTGTTGACAGAAACAGCAACTTTTCCTATCCATTTATCGCAACAGGTGCTCTGAGAACCTAAGTACCTCAAGTCTTTCTACAGAGCCGCTGGAAGCTGGGTGATGCTGAATGACATTACAGTAAGTGATATTATACTGCTTACAAACCTCAACAAGAAGATTGTTGTTGAACTCAGAACATTTATCAGCAAATATGGCTGATGGCGTAGTAAATGGGCAAATAACATGATCTTTGAAGGCATGTGTGACGCTCTTAGCAGTCTTGTTTTGAAGAGCCACGAAAACGCAGTAACATGAGAAATGATCAAACAAATACTCTGCACCAGACTTCATAATAGGTAGCTTAAGATCAATTGAGATGGTTTCCCATGGAAGTGACGGAACCAGGTATTGCGAAATGGAGCAAGTTTCCAACTGACCCTAAATGACAATTACAGGAAACACAGGAATCACAGTGAATACTGATGTTCTTACACAAAGTAAATCAATAAAATTAAAGACGTGCTTGTCTCAGACACCGATCTTTTCCCAGATGGGATGCGTGAGGTGTGTTATGAATGATGTGGAGTACTGCAGGAATTATGCCAGTGGAGACAGCAAGCTGATGTACCTTCCTATTAGGTATGCCCTCACCAGTAGGGGCTGACTTCCTATACACGATATCACTGTCCAACACGAGCTCATCTACTGGCACTGGCAGAGTTGGTAAGGTTTAGACATCTCCTGACTCCAGGAAGCAAATGACCTTAGACCACAGAGGATTTGTGTAATGTCAACCATGGACAACATCTGACGTAAGGATTGTGCAGGGAACTTTACTTGGTTGATATGGTGAGACTGCAGCTACGTGACGTGAAAGAGCTTCTGCAACCATATTAGATTAACAGGCATGTTCTCAAGGGTTGGGCTGAAGTCTTGAGTAATAGCTGACTATCGTGCTAGATGCCCTTTAAGATTTTTTCCTTTTAACCCGTCACGTCCTGAGCTATTTCGCACCTCCGACACCCCCCAATCCCAAGGTATTTTTGATTTTTTTTTTTTTGGCTAAAACCTCCGCTTTTGGTGAGAAACATCGAAAATTCATAGAAAAATCGCTCACCTGAGGTTTAAAATACTAGATCCAGGTAGCAGTACCTCCTTACCTTACTGGGTTTTCTAACAGGCTAGCACTAAAGAAAACGAGTTCTATGGGAGGGTAACTATTTCACACCACTCATAAACGGTATTTATTTATTTACTTGGTACGAATTTATATGTAGTATGAGAGTATATTGGTTTTCAAACAGTAACAAAGGCATTATAAGCATTGTTTCACTCACTAACTCATCACCATACCTGACCTTTTTTTGCCACATTACCTGATCATCATTTCTGACTGTTTCTTCCTCTAATGCTATGTAAACTTTGTCCTCCACATTGTCATTGATTGGGGAATCACTCTGGCCCTGAATGTCTTTATTGGCCAGGTCACTGGTAACAGGTGAATTGCCGAGACAATGGCGTGCAAGGGGGGAGTAGGTTATGCAGTGTAAGGCATTGTCCCTGCTAGGCATCTTGTATAGGAATAGAGGAAGGTGTCCCGTGTATACGTACGAAAAATCACGCACGGAAATTGAAAATTGTGCAAATTATGAACCTCGCAATTGCGCGATGTACCAGTACATCGTCGGGACTGGCAAATGCAAAATGTTGCAAAGTAACCATATGTCGACGGGACGTCTCGGGTTAACAAGAAACAAAGTGGTAGATGATCTGTTTGGATATGCACGAGATATCTGTGGACTACATTTCTGAAATGTTTGAGAGACCAAACAGTTGCTAAAGCTTCGTGACGAATGACCCTACAGTTAAGTTCAGCAGCACTGAAGGCACAAGTAGCATACACTATTACACCTTGCCTCTTTGTATGATCAACTTGCATTATACTGCGCCTACGCCTACAACAGATGCGTCTGTACAAAAGAGGAAAGACTTCTTATTATCAGGAAGTGCCAAGACTGGAGCATTAATGCATGCCATGTTTAGTGTTTCTAAGGCATGTGAATGGCCATTAATAAAAAAAAAAAAGGGTTCATGTTTCCTAAGTAACTTAATAAGAAGAACGGTGATCTGTGCATAAATTTGGATAAATCGCTGGTAGTAGCCTCTAAATTAAAGGAAACTACTTACATCATCAGTGCATGTTGGTTTTGACAAGTTAGCAACTGCTTTAATCTTCTCACCGGGGAGGTGAATTCCCTCAGCATCAACCGCATGTCCCAGAAATTTAATTTTACACAGGAAGTTGCATTTACCGAACTTGATAATTAGCCCTGCCATTTTGAGGCTATCAAACACTTGCCATACTTTTAGGAAATGTTCAGAGATTGATTTATCAAAACAATGATGCCATCTACATAAGCAAAAAGATAATGGCCAATCATATCACTGAATACAGAAGCGACTAGCTTCATGAACAATGATGGAGCATTATTAAGACTAAAATGAATCCTTTTGAAATTACATTGGCCACAAGGGGTACTGAATGCAGTCATGAAGCAAGACACTTCCACTTCTGCTGGACGGCAACCACCTAAGTAGATCAAGGAAAGTAAAAATAACGTTATTCTCACTGAGTGATTCCACTAAATCTGTCAAGACTGGCAATGGGAATTGTTTGGATATAGTGAAAAAATTTACAGTAATTGACTACGTGGCTGAACTCACCTCTTTTCTGTGGGACCAGAAAGGGCGGACTATTCCATGGACTGTTGAAATGTTCAATGACGACTTGTTCAAGCATATCCCTGACAGTGTTATCAGCCACTGCACGAAGGCTATGTAGTAGTCTGTATGCTGCAATGTATACTGACTGAGTACTGGGAACCAATTCAGTGGTATGCTTTACCAGATTTGTCCTTCCCATTGTTTCACCAGGTAGGACAACCACATCTCCATAGGTTTGCAAACGATCAAGTACTGTAATTGTGATTTATGTTCAAGGAACTCACCAGCATCTACGTCAAAAGGCAGTGTCATGTGAAAGGGTCGTAGTAGAATCAATAGTTTTCAAAGCATATACACCATGTGCATCATTATCACCATTGTTAGCAGTTACAGAGAATGGTATATCCTGGCATACTTTTATGGTCGAAGGGTACGCCAGGAAACTGCCAATTTTTGTACCACTTTCAAGCTTTAGTGGAACATTGGTGATATTTAGTTTGTAAAGATAATACAAACCATTCTGTAACACTGAACACAAGGCTGACTCATAAATTAAACCATGCACACATGTCTCAGGTTAAGGCATCCACTACTTCTTTCACACCTGTAACATGAACAGAGACTTTCGTGAATTCATGCAGAAACAAAACCGTGCACTGTTTTGTAGCTACTCTTTTCATTTCTGTGTGTTGCAAAATATCATCCAGACTCTTTTGAGGTAGTTGAGTGAGGTGGATGAGTCAACCGTTGTGTCACTGCTAGAGGAGATCTCATGTGATACTACAACAACACTCTCCCTGTTACTGTATACTGGGATAGGGAAGTACTGTAGATCTGTGGCTCCGAATTTACCTGTGAAAGGACAGGGTGTGGGTAAGCCATGCCTGATACACAGAACCCATTTACTGTAATAGTACAACAGGCAGGTGTCAGTTCAACAGAATGTTGAGCCTAGGTGTCAGTAAGTCAAAACATCTGCAGGATAACGAAGTTTGTGACAAAAAAACACAGCTGTGAAGGGATCTGCTAATTCATCAGGGTGTATTTCAGAAGTTACCTTGCCCTTCATATATAATTATGTGCCATCAACATCACAAAGCCCGCCATTTCATTTTCTTTTTAACACTGTGTAGGGAACATTCAGATATTAAGTTCACAACAGACATGCAATCCTTAAAAATGATGTAAGCACTCCTTCACAACTATCTAAGCCAACTACAGTAAGTGTAACTGAGGATCAACCAGGGGTATGGGGAGCTCAGTATTTTGTGCCCCTGCAGATGATTCTGCTGGTTCCTGGGGAGGGCTTCCCCTGACTGGTTGTTGGCAAGGGCCAGACACTCGCTGGTAGAATGATGGCGACTCTTGTGGCAGGAGCAGGACGTGCCACCGAGTTACTGAGGGGTTGAGCTGCATTTGTATGCTCTACCGGGTGACTGAGAAGGTGGTCTACTATCACGTCTGTGTCCTTGTTAATTTTCAAGTCTCTTATAACTGTAAACTGCTCAATGACCTGAGTGCCGACAAAATCAACAAACAGTCTTAGTTCTAATTTTAGCTGTGGCACTGACAAGAGAGGATCTGCCTTGTTGCACAGGTCTTGCATGTTACGGTGACTGTGGACTTGGTGCTGCGTGAACGTTTTGTTTGCTGGGTGAACGTGAAGCCTGCCCTTGACCTTGCGACTGATAAGCAGGCGAGGGAGTAGTAACTGGGTGAACCACGCAGACAGGTTGAGTAGCTAACATGGTTGTCATCATCAGGAGAAAATTGAATCTGTAAAGCAGTGTCCAATATCCTTCTTTGCTAAGGAGATTTAGAAAACTTTGATAGTTGAATAAGGTTGCTATGTTGCCCATAGGATAGACTGGTTTTACCTCTAGCGTTAGTTTCTACCCACTGACTTTCACAATAATTCCTTATTCTTAGTATCCGTGGCAGAGGCCACAGCTGCTGCTTCCAGTAGTGTCTTATGCTAGAGAGGGGAGTACAGTCACAGACAAAAGTCGTGTTGTGAAGTCTGGTGAAAACTTCAGCTGCAAGGCTCAAGGATTGATGTGCTCTGTTTTGTCATACAGACGGTTGGTAGCACTGTCATGAGATGCCATTTCCTTCAGGTGCCTGTGAATGTGAGCATATTTTTGGTAAAGTTAAACTTATCTGCAAACTGTGTTTTTCCGACTGCTACCGTCACCTGACATATATGAACCGTTTCTCATGTGTTATTGTTCATACTGTCATGTCAGGAACACTGATTCAGTTAGCTAAAGAACTGTCCCGATATCAGTTCATTTTTTTTTTTTTTTTTTCATTTTAACTACTACTAAGCTTCAGTTTATGACTAGCTGTGATTGTCATTATCTCTCAGAGTTACTAAAAAACTGTACAAACTATTTTCACATATGAGGATAGAGTTATAGTATAATGATAATCGAATTTGTTATAAGAGGCGAATTGAATCCAACAGGTTGGATTTCGAACACCAAGACCCAGAAGACCAAAGTCTTTGCACTGCTATTCGTGTGCTTCATTCTAGGAGCATTCATCTCTTAAGGTATAAGCGCTGCTTGTAAGTGCTGCCTCCCATCATTGTGATTAATTCCCGGTCCTGTATGTGCTAACACCAGGATAACTTGAACTATGACCGCTGTCCTTTGTGTCTTCTACCCAAAATCGCCTAATCCGCCTTTCGGTGGTTCTGCCTACATTGGAAGTTTCCACAATTTGTTCATTCTTTCATCTTAAGAAAGTATATCATGTCTTCACTCATCTCCCTAATAGTTGGATGCATAATGCTTGCCCTCTCTATACCAAGGTATATACAGTATATGCTAGGTCTTTTTGACGTTTTGTGGTAAGATGTAAGATGTAACGACCAGGAAGTTATCGCCTGACCGAATGTGGTTCACATTTCGTCGTTCGGACTCAACATTGGTCACGAATCAATGTTAAGGCTTGAAAATTTGCTGGGTTCATTGTATCGTCATCCCATGAGCACCAGACATGAAGCCTGAGGTTGCGGCCACACTTTCCCTCGAACACTGTCGGAAACATTGCTTGTGACGTGTTAGATTCATGCTTCGAACATATTAGCAACATGTCACAGACATGTTATGGCAGTGTCACGAGCATGGTTTTCGAGAAAGTCACTGACATGTTGGAAACAGGTGAAGTAGTCGTGTGGTCCAGACTTGTGAGAAACAGTACCAAGCAACATGGCGATGAGGGAGGATATCTTACTTGTCGCAGCTGCAACGGTTGTATTATGTGCACAGCAGGGACAAAATACACGTGCTCGTCGGCGATTTTGCGTGCTTCCATAGTGTAAGGCAAACTCCTATGGTGATGGACATCATTTTGTAAATGACCTCGTTAGAGATGACATTGGACTGCTACCGGTGCAAGTGGGGGATACTTCAGAATTTCGTAATTACTTCAGGATATCAAAAACAGATTTTGAAATGATATCACGGTCGCAGGTAATGGTCTACTGCTGTGTTAGATTCATGTTCACAGCTCAAAGCCTCTTCCACACCGGTGCTGCCAACATGATTGCAGCAGAGTTGCCAACATGTTCGAGACACTTGTATTTCAAACATGTCTGTAACATTGTTCTGGGCACAGTTTGAAACATGTTGCCAACACATGTTTTTAGCAAGTGTGGCCGCACCCTGAGGAAGACAGGCTAGCCAGTAATGAATATGTAACTGTGCCAGAGCTCTCATAATGTTTTACGTATTACACTCACTCTTAGGACAAAGCAGCAGCACGACTATTGTCTTTGACTGTACCTATCCTGCCGCATACTTTGCAGAGAGTCTGTAGATACTCATCAGCAATCTGCTTTAATGTGAGTGAAAAAAATCTATAAATTTGGCACAGTATTTATCAGATGTAGTAAACTTATCCAGACATTTAGGTCTTACAAGAGAACCATCTCTTGAATAACCCTCACCTGGTCTGCCTATGAGATATGCAATCTTAGCACTGTATGCTGTAAGCCCTTTGTTAGTAATCTGAGACTGAACATTACTAATGAAATCATAAACACGAACAGCAGGTTCCAAATTCATGAATTTTGGGCGTGATGCATCTTCAATGGTGATGGTTTGAGAGACAGGATCATTATCAGACTCAGTTGTCATGGTGACGGATGTAGAATTAGAAGGGGTGTTAAGAACCGTAATTCATGGTGAAGGTACACAAATATCAGGAAAGGATGATGACAGTGAATTCCAGTCAAAAGATCAACGAGAAATGTGTGAAGTAATGGGAGTAGGAGATGAAAAATCTACACTAGTTGAAACAGTTGAAGCAACAGAGACAGTTATTTGATCAGAATCAAAAGTTTGTGAGTCGGCTGATGGAGCAATTTCCTATATTGCAATACACCTTCCCACTCTCAAACGAGTAATAATGTCATGGGAGTGCTTAGCCTCAGAGGAACCTGGCTCTGTTTCACCTCCGGACGAAGATGTATCATATTCAGATAAGGTAAACTTCTTAATATAAGAAAATGTTATGAATAAGTTAGAAGAAATAGGCACAACGAAAATATCAAGGCAAGTAAGTACAAATGAAGCGATTTTTTTTTTTTTTTTTTAACCAAAAATAAACTATTATGTACAGTCAGGGAAAGTTCCGTATTACCCATCTCACGAAGCACTGGTGTGAGACGGGTGAATGTGACGCGGCAGCCAGACCTCACGTGTCTGGTAACTGTGAGTGTGAAGGAGAGGGAGACGGGGACTGGGGACAGAGGAGGGTTTGGTGATAGGTTGGGAATCACGTGTAAGTCTGCAATGTATGACCTAGACGATGTGTTTGAGTTAACTAAGATGACAGTATGATGCTAGCATTTTATGAAAATAATTACATAACTGTCTGTAGAGCTAGTGTTGTAATTCGAAGTTTGTTGGGTTCTAGACAGACGTTTGCATGCTTTCGTTCCCTCACGACTTTAACATGAGATGTTTCCCAGGAGATATTCGTAACGATATAACATATATTTTGTGCCGACTGGAAAAGAAAGCCAATATATATATATATATATATATATATATATATATATATATATATATATATATATATATATATATATATATATATATATATATATATATATGTGTGTGTGTGTGTGTGTGTGTGTGTGTGTGTGTGTTTGGGCAGAGGCATCACAACCTGCTTTCAAGGCCCAGTAGTCCTCCTACATACCATACACCTCCACATGTCACCACTTCGGCGCTAACACCCACCGTCCATATTGAATATATGCTAGGGCTGTCTTATACAGGACTGGTGTATTGGTATTAGCGGGGGTACTTTTATGACATGTCGGCGGGTCATCTGGTAGATCAGGAAAGTCTGCTTTTATTGAAATTCAAATCCTTAAACTGTTCCCTGCCCCAGCCGGGATTCGAACCTTGGTCCATAGACAGACTCAGAGAACAGTGTGATACCATACAAAAAACATACCGCTTTTGCACTTTGAGAATACGTCAGACGCATTATTATTGGCTATTGATACTGTGACATGAACAACTCTCCAAACCTTCCCACCCCCGGCCACCCTCCCTCCCACTCACTGTTACCAGACATGTCGGGTCTGGCTGCTGCTTCGTAACTATTCGTCGCCACCAATGCATCGAACAGTGGGTAATGTGGAACTTTCCCTGACTGTACAATAACAATTAACAGAGGGGATGTTTATATATCAAATGTTTGCAAATGATAAGTTCATATGGATGGGAAGGTATGGAAACGGAAATCGCGAGTATGAGAAATGATCTGGGAAGTTGTTTAAAGTACGGTGATACGCTAAAATCTGTTAACACATCATTAAAAAGAAACTAAAAGAATTACTACTTCGGAAATGAAGACTTTGGTGAAGAATAGCAGAATCTTTTGCACTGAACAGATCTCATTCACCAGCTAATGTTACAGCAGAAGGTACTTTCCCATAGGATGATAGTTGTAGTGCAGGGAATCTAGGGTCAAGTCCCTGGGTAGATATGTCCACACGCTTATCTGACAGGAAGATGCCACGAACACAAGCGCTGCTACAGTTGACTGGTTCAGGGGCGTCCTTGGGGTGAAGGTGCACTGAGCTGGGAACGTAATCATATACTCTGTCACTCACACATGGCGGGATATGAATCACCATCGGTCCTCAGGGAGAACAGACGGGAGTGCATCACTGGGACTGGAAGCAAGGAAAGATAGTTAATATACCAACAGGCAAGATGGTGTGGCAGCAGGGTGGCTGTCCCAGGTACAGGATCGGGAGGGCCCACACCAGTGTCTTCCGAATAAAAAGAGTCATTTGGGGAAGAAGATTCCTTACCTTCCTCACCTTTCTTCCCCTCACGCTCAGCTCTGAGAGAGAGAGAGAGAGAGAGAGAGAGAGAGAGAGAGAGAGGGGGGGGGGTAGGCGCGCTCCATCATCCTAACCCAATGCACCCAACCCTCTCCCACCTGGTTCCATCAGTGTGGAATCCCCACCGCTCCGCTCATCCCCCTCCCCCTCCACCTGGCAGTAAGGCCTGTCACCTCGTATCTGTTTCCCTGTTCTGCTCTTTTTGTCAAGTAGTATGTATCTGACCACATGAACTTGTGTCATACTGACTCTTTCTCTATACCCGGCAGTCTTTGTATATACAGTATATTAAAAAAATCTGTCCTTCCTCTCCTTTCCCTTCGATCCATTGTTATGCAACTTCTTACATTTGCAGTTCTATCTCCTTACAGTGCCGGCTTTGTAGCCAGACCAGTTATGGGCGAAAATGCTATTTATAAGGAGCTAGAACCACTAGCATAACAAAGTTTTTCCACCCAACCTTGCTTTGCTGCCCTCTGTCTGGGGAAGGAAACTGGGGTCTGATAACTGAATTTTCTCTTACGGCACCACACCTAGCGTAGGTGTGGGTGGATTTGTCACCGCTAGGGGTAGTTTTTCACTGGCATAGCCAAGACACCCCCTTGTTTCGAGGTTTCCCTTGGCTCTATGGGTTACTATTGTTCGTTAGCTTGTTTATGACCAGCCGGAAGAGTATCTTGGATTGGCATTACCTTTAGCAATCCATTGCTAATACGTCTAAGAGCTTCTTACGCTAGTGGTTCTCTCTCTCTCTCTCTCAATCTGTCTGTCTGTCTGTGTCTGTCTGTCTGTCTGTCTGTCTGTCTCTCTCTCTCTCTCAATAAATGGGCTTTTCGTCCACAACTGGTGCAGCTCCCAAGTTGTATTTTATTCAAGCATCGAAACCGCCTCGCAGCTGCAAGTCTTATAAGAAGTGGGGCCCTTATGCAGTTATGACGATGCTCCATTGTTCACTAGGGTTTTGTGATTTAGGTTTGGATTCTAAGTGGAACGGGGGCTTCATAGCACTTCTTACTAAGCGGTGTATTTTGCATTATGCACCGTAGCGTTCTCTTCCATTATATTATATTGTTTTAATACTGATATATTTTGCATCATTAACATTCAAAAAGATACGGAGCTGTAATGTGCAGGATCAATCGCTTCGGAAGAGGTGTTACGAAATTCCAAAGATAATATTACCCTCAAACCTCGGGCTAAGCCAGCACTGGTAACACAGCACTTGGTGGGAGACACGTGAGTGGAGGCAACTATGCGTAAAGTTCTGTATCAAACTCACCGTGTTGGGTCCTGATCACAGGTATTTGCTTGAGTCTGGCTGACAGGTTAAAGTAAGGAAAGTGGGGGGGGGGGCTATAAAGCTTGGATATGTGGAAGACGGAAGAAGAGACGACTAGAAAGAAAGGTTATATTAATTTCTATCGACGATACGAGGTAGACAATCATGTTTTAGCCAAGTTCCAATTGTCGCCGACCTAACACGATACATTAGCATGTTTATTTATGATACGTGCTGCCAGTGTAACAATAAATATTTGATGTATTTCTTATGAGAACAGACTGTTGATATACCAATGTATTCTGAGATTGTTAGTAAATTATGCTCTTTTCCATCCCCACAGAGTTCTGAGAGTGGTCGAGTCAGGCATCTATAACTATTGGTTGAAGCTATACACACCAAATTACACCTCTTGTCTTAATCCTCCCAGGAAAGTTGCTGTCAGGACAAAACTAGGCCTCAGCAATCTCTGGGTAAGTATGTAAAAATATATTTTAAATTAAGCATACTACGATACTCTTGTGATTGGAGTTAATCAGTATCGACATAGAGTTGCTGTTTTGCTTCTTTATTGTTGTACCTTTTTATTTTGGTAAATGTAAGGCATTTTGACTGTATTATCCACATACCTTCATAATCATGTTCATCTTCTTCAATCCACAGGGTATGTTTGTGGTGCTAGCAGAGAGGTGAGGCCGTTTGTCTTCTAATCTTCTGCCTTGAGTTGGTCTGCCATAGATTGCGAGCTTAACTGTTACACGAAGACAATCCTACTCACCACATTAACACACTGAGAGTAGGTATAGGACTTTCACCTACCTGAACTCTTTTCATCAGAAAAGCTTCACTGAAAGCTTCGTGCATAAGACTAAGGTCCAGGATGTAGACCAAAACTCCGTATGGCAAGAAAGTGCAACATCATATCCCTTGCCTTTGTAACTGGTCACTCGTCGCACAGGTATAGAAGGGGTGAAGTTGTGCTGGCGACACTGTAGTAGAGGAAGCACAGTCGGAGTAAAAAAACAAGGTTGATGGGTCAGGGACGGAGGAAGTAACGTACTCGGCTACCAATGACTTGACTTTTTTTTTACACACAACTATTGCCCCTGACGGTACTTCCATCTGACACAACTGCTGACCCCAACAATACCTCAATCACACACAGCTGTTGACGCTGACGGTACCTCCATCTTATACAACTACTGACACTGACGATACGTCTAACAGACGCAACAAATGAACCCGAAGGTACATCATCTCTTCTACGGTTTATGCATGGACTCTTATGCGACGGTTAACTGACAGGCTTTTAGGAGGGTGGGGGTGAAGAAGAGTGTTTTAATATATATTATATATATATATATTTTTTTGTGGGGGGAGACACGTTTGAGGGGAGGTCTTGGGAATGGAACGAGACAGACAAGGTTAATATTTCCATTTAACGACTTCAAGGATCAGTTTATAATACCTTGGAAAATTCATTACTTTTAAGAAGTGCTGTTTCTGTGTTCTCACATACATTCTAACTTAAAGTACAACGCTGTCGCGTTAGAGGAAAATGCTATATTTCTGGATCAAGAAAATCAATATAAAACAAGCTCAACTTTTACCCTGTTTAGAGCAAGTTTTCTCCAGTGTGTGTTATAAAGGTATGACCTCTGATTTTCTTTGATCAGTTCTTTTTAGGCAAGTGGAGAAGATGGAGAATGAGAGACTGAACAGAAGACCGAGGTGGAGTGAGGTGGAGGGCAAGAGAGAGAGAGAGAGAGAGAGAGAGAGAGAGAGAGAGAGAGAGAGAGGTAACAAGTTGATAACAGATCGACAGGTAGATTGATATATATAGGTATAGACATGTTTAATTTTGCACATAATCATACGCAGTGCTTTAATCATTATAATATCAAACCTTACAACACCAGATATGTATCAGTTACGGTGGTTTACGGAAAGTAATATGAATTACGTTCACGGACTGAAGGGATTATTGGGATTGTATACATTCCAGGGCGGTGTTGGAGTGGGACGCCTTCATGTGGTTGCACATGAATTAACTACCTGGTTATACAAACGTCTGTCAGTTACTTCCCTCTGATCCAAAACGAGGATGGTGGACTGCAAGTAAAGAAGAACTAAAGCCTGTAGTCCACCTGGTTTACATTCCAATAAGCCTGTGGTTGCAACTATTACTACATCTTTGGGATGTCTCACCTAAGGTAAAAAAAGTTTATATTCACAGTAAATAAATAAATAAATAAATAAAATTACTTTTAATAAAATTAACTAGCAGGAAGTGTTACACTGTTTCTAACCTTTTCAGAAATTATGCTGATTCTTTGGCAGTTGTAATTCCCACACAGAAGTTTGTGTGATACAGACATTAAACCAATTTGTCTCTTCCCATTACTAATACTGAACCACCCAGGACGCGTCCACACGTCCTCTAACAAGGGTTGCCAATATGTAAACAAAGGAATGAATGAGCTGCATTATGTTCCAAAGAACAGAAATAAGATCCTGTTGGCAATATCATGATGAAGTCTGAGCTGCCTCGTATGGACACATCGCATCACCACTGCTGTTGCTGCCAAAAAAACTTGAAGCATTGTTGAAATAAATATCTAAATACTGACTGCATACATGCCTCCAAACTGGAATTAGAAATACAGTATTTTGGTGTTGATTTATGTGTTAGGTTATTTTCTTGGCCAGTGCAATCAGTCTTATTAGTGAAATATTTATCACTTTTTATACTCTATGATGTTTTCCTTTACACTGGTATATCCGGATGTCTTGGAATAAATTGAAATTGTAGAGGAGTAAATTGTTGCACGAGTATATAGGTTATTTTCATCCTACCTGTTTTGTAGCGAAATCTGATGACGGACAAGTATCTGCTAACTTCTGTATTTAGGATTTTGGGTTGTCTTATAAATGGCTTTGGAGATTTCGCAAAACCTCTCCCTCAGCCATCTATTCTGCACATTTGAGCTCTAAATTCTCCTTCCCATACAGTATCTGATGCAGTCTGTGTCGATATTCAAACGGTTTATGTAACATGCAGGACAAGGTGTAACAGGCAAAGTAAATCGGTAAGGAAGAGATGTTACGAAGCCTCCCATTTCAGTTAAAACAAGGCCTTTAATATCCTCTTATATGCTAATAATTCAGACTTATGGCCATATTAGGACGACAGAATCAACACAGAAAATTGTGTTTAAAGTGTAAAAATCAAACTAAATTGCTTAGGATGAGGTGATACGAAGCCTCTTATGACACTTGGAATGCGACTCTAAATATCTTGCTTGTAATCAAAAGTCGCTTTATTTATGTTATACACTAGAGTTATTTTGCATCGCCATCATCACCAACATTATCATCACCGTAATCCTCATCATCGTCATTGTCATGGCAATTGTCATAGTCATCAGTCATCATCGCCATTGTCATCGCCACTGTCGACGTCATCGTCATCAGTCGTCATTATCATCAGTCGTCATCATCGCCATCAGTCATCATCGTCGTCAGTCGTCGTCATCGTCATCGTCATCAGTCGTCATCATCGTCATCAGTCATCATCATTGTCATCACCATCAGTTGTCATCATCGTCATCAGTCATCATCATCGTCATCACCATCAGTCGTCATCATCGTCATCAATCATCATCATCGTCATCACCATCAGTCGTCATTATCATCATTATTCATCATCATTATCATCAGTCGTCGTCATCGTCATTGTCATAAGTTGTTTTCTTTGTCATCCTCATCAGGCGTCTTCGTCGTCACTGTCGTCACAGACAACAACAAAAACAACAACAACAACAACAACAACAACAACAATTATCATCATCATCATCATCATCGATATTTCTTCAAGAAGACATAAGACCACCGGTAAAAAAAAAAAAAAAAAAAAAAAAAAAAACTACCTTTGAATTGATTCAGAGACTCTGTCAAGGTGAACAGAAGTGCATTTTCGAATATGAAGGTGATCCATCACGAAATAAGGAATACGATTTTATGAAGGTTAGGTTGGGTTAGGATAAATTTTCTTCGTTTATCATTAAATAGGTTAGGCTGGTTAGGAGAGGATAAGTTTGGTTAGGTTAGCATAAAATAGGTTAGGATAAATTAGATAAGGTTTGGATGTTTAGATAAATATGGTTTGATTACGTTACAAAAATTTAGGTTAGGTTTGGTTAAATCAGTATGATAAGGGCAAATTTGCTCCAAAATTGGCGTTCTAAGATGGCGTCTCTGTGTTCACGCATAAGATGGCGTCCGTCTGCCGTCTTCGGGGTCGTTGGGATTGTAAACAAAGGCTGTTTTTTAAACACTATTCACCACTGCTGGGAAAAAAAAGAAAAAAAGCGAAATTTGAACATGCACCCAGAAAATACTCAAACTATCACATGGAGGACTTTGGTAAAGGGGAAAAACTGAAGACTGCAAAATAATGTGGTTCTATGTCACCTTGACGACTTTGGCGGCTGATCATCATCATTTTCATGCACCGCGAATTCGAATCTTTCAATTGAGGGGAGGTAGGATGGATGGTACCCTTTTAACAAGTTAGCCACAATAGTTTTCATGTATCTGATGCTTATTTGATTTTTTTAAGTGATTCATTTGGTTTTGATGTTGATTTTTATCTGAAATAAGTGCTTTGAACAATAAACGTAGCCTGGAAAAGTAACAAAATTCTGTCTGATCACAAAACTTAGTTATGGCAAGGTTAATGACCAGGTTATACATCCCTGCCAGGGTGTAACATTTGGTCAAAAGCCAGTGATTGCCACCATGAATTGTTTCATTCACGTTATGCAAATATACGTAATGTGAATGTCCTGCATGGATTATTGTCCCCCCCCCCTTCCTGGCTCACTTATCTACTTAATTTACTTTCCACCTTGCTGGTTGGCCTTCGGTCTTCACGGTCTTTGGCGGCTGGTCTTAGTTCTAGACTAACAGGCTGAAAAATGTGGTGTACAAAAATATTCAAGTGCCGTTTTGGTTGCAGATAAAGCACACGGATCACTTTGAAGTGTGGCTGGGTAAACGTTCTACCATACCTACTCTAATGACCACGTTGCCTTAGAAAGTGTTATTATGGTTAAAAGGTGTACCACAGCCTGCATCAAGACCAGTTTTCCTCTAAAACTGAGGCAGTAGATAATACTGTATCACAGCCACCACCAGGAAAAGGTCTCTTAGAAAAGTTTTAATTTAGGCAAAAAGTGTATGGAGGCATCCATTTTGGAAAGAAATATCGTCCCCAAGTTCACTCGGATCGCTGGAGGTAAAATGAAAAAAGTCATGCCATGATTGCATCGTCTGTAGTATTTACTCCAGCTAATGAGAAATGATACTTAGCTGAGACTGATTCATAGTGTAAATACAGTCACCGTTAAATATTTCATTGTATGGAACATATTTAGTACTTTTTGCAACTATCATTTTTATTTATTATTATTATTATTATTATTATTATTATTTTTTTTTTAGCTGAGTGAGTCACAAGAGCCTCAATATTATTGTTACCACCATTCCTCTGAAGAGAAGGGCATCTCTGATACTGTACTTTCTTAGTTTGCGTCTAAGAGCTTATTCATGTGAGATAGACTCATAGGAACCTGAATCTTAAGCAAATCATACGTTAGGGTGGAATTATAGATCTCCCCTTCCCCTCAAAAAATGTGAAGGCCCGTCTCAGAAATTTATCTCCGAGGTGATATTCTTCTGTCAAACATTAAATGTTAATATTAAGTATTAAGGGTCTCTTAGAATGAATGGGGTATAACTAACACCCTAACTCACCTATTATTATCTCCTTATACCCTAGTCAGTTCCCCTCGATTTGGTCAGATCTTAAAAGATACTTGGTAGATAAGTCGGAATGACAGATAATGACGGGCTTGTGGTCTTGGTTGGGTTGTGTAGGTCTATCCCTGTCACCTGGTGCCGTCTATCTACAGTGTTCCCATCTGCTAGCTCGCTTACACGAGACTTGGGAACTAACTGGAAAAAAAAAAAATAAGCATTTCACGCATTCAGTGGATTCATAAATGCCAAATATTATTTAATTTCAGTTATCTAAATACAATGAATTACTTCACGAAATTTACAAGGAAGGTCAAATTTAACGACTTAATCTAAGTTTTAAAGAAAAACTAAAGCCAGATATTCATTTTATCTACGTTAAGATATAAAGGACATTCTTCCGTTTTCCACGTCATCATAGCACGCCTGCACAATCATGTACATGGAATATTCCTGTTATTATAGCTATTTATACAGGTATTTACATCATAGTTGTCCATAACAAGTTAAATACAGTAGTATTTAACTTATTAATAACAATGACTATTAACCAGAAAACTAGACCAAGTCCCTGGATTATGAAACCTCTTTGAGCCAGCACTAAACGTTCTCTGGAAAATTCCTTCTTTTTTTTTTTTTTTTGTTTAACAGGGAAACCTATATTAATAGGTCCACATATATCTCTACACACAGGATATCTCCCTGTGGGGGAAAGTAGTTTCCACATTTTTTTGGACCGGACGAAAAATGCTACGCTGTATCATGTAATATGACCCCTAGCAAGAAGATCTCTGCGTAAGTCTCAAGAACCCTCTGCTGTAGTCCTAGGTCGCACATCTTGACCCAGTTTTCTCCACCATTATCTCAAGACTAACCGTTAACCCAAGGGGTACCAATTTGTCGAGGGTTTTCATGCTATGTCCTCTACATTTAATCTTCACAAGTCTCAGCACCCCTTCCGAATCTGGATGTCTGGAAACAACTTTAGCGAGTGACCACTGGCATCTAGATTGGTCAGTTTTCACTAAGACCACATCTCTTATATTAATTAAGGACTTGTTACTGGCAGCTTGAGCACCATAATACCGTTCTGTTAGGCTCAATCGATAATCTTCGTTCCAATGCCTGTTCGAAGTGTCCAATCCCTTTTTCAAATGTTGATATCTTATATCCTGATGTCGCCCTAGTTCATTCTCCTCTGAGGCGGCATCATCTACTTCCTCTTTGATATCAACACAAGGCACCGGATAGAGCCTTCTGCTATACAGCATTATGAGACACTGTCAAGGCTTTGTTGAAACACTAGTATCATCCAGATAGGTTAAAGGTCTATCATTAATTCTAGCCTCAGTTTCAGTTATTACTGCCCTTACCTCTTCTCTAGCGATTTTGGTTCTATGTGAAGTTTTACTTAGGCAGTTCTTCACAATACTAATCATTCGTTCCGTAAACCCCTCTTGCCATGGGGCTCCAGGAGCTATGAACTGTCATGTACAGTTACGGATTCCCAGGGTCGACTTAACCTTTGGGCCATTTATTATACCTAATGGTAATGCTCCAACAAAATTGGTTCCATTGTCGCTTATTAATTTACTAGGACAAGACCGTCTAAGAACAAATCTTCTGAATACATTCAGGACTGTCTCTGAACCTAGATCTTCTGCCATTTCTAGATGGACTGCCCTTGTGTAAGTGCAAGTAAATAAAAATATATACATCTCATGGGGAGTTCCCTCACCAAAAAATAAATTATTAGTCCTTGTGTAATCAACTCCAGTTACTGTGAAGGGCCGACTCATATTTACCCTCTCCTTTGGTATTGAATAATGTCCTGGATAGTCATATGGTCGTTGTTCATACCTACAATATATAATGCACTTCTTTAGATTTTTTTTCACAACCTGTCTACCCCTAGGAATGCAATACCTTTCTCGGACTCAGGCCAGAGTCTGCGGCACACCTCCATGAAGAGTTAACTCATGGGCTTCCTTAACAATTAATTGTACAAAATAATCATTCTTTAGTAACACTATAGGATGTCTAGTTTCGAGAGGCAAATCAGCCTTCACTATTGTGCCACGGCATGCAATTAGGCCCTTTTCGTCTAACAATAATCCTAAAACTCGTATCAGCTTATTACTGCTGCTATTATTGGCATTAAAGGTAAAAAAAAATCTCTCAGTAATATTTCCTATGCCACATGTTCACCCAGTATTCCACTTTCTTATTTAAACCCCACTTTCTTATTTAAAAACCTTACAGCTAATTTGATAGTGTTAAGTTGTCTTGTTATTGAAAATCTACTGACGTCTATGAGATCTGGCTCAGGTACTATAAGATACAGGTTTACAACACAAACCTCAGCAATATTATACTGCTTCTTCTCAGGCAAATCTTTAGTAACCGTTTGGGACCCTTAAACAACAAGTCATCTCGGATCAACCTCTCGAGAGATCAGCTGGGTTTTGATAGGAGTATACACGCATAAATATAAACTTGGAAGATAGTTCTTCTATAGTCTTCACTCTCTTGTGGACGAAAGGAATTTTACTGTCTTCCTTTCCTTTCCAGTAAAGACACATCTCTCTGCCAGTCCATATATTAATATCCTCAAACTGGGTGTAAAGAGTAGTGGTTAAATACCTGGCCAATTTAGTTCCTACTTCCATGGAAGCCAATTCCACTTGAGCTAGGGTTCTTCCTTTAAATGATGCTACTCTGGCTTTGGACGTAATGATTTTTCTATAATCGCCTGTTGCACAATAGGTTACTGCCCCATATGCATTTTGAGAAGCATCACCAAATTAATGCAAATGTGACTGCTCGTTATTGTTTATCTGCCTGGGAATACATATGTTTGATGATTTTTCAATTTCTTTATTATCTGTTCCCATTGTTCAACATACGTCTCAGCTAATTCAGTGTCCCAGTCCATCTTTTCTCGCCAAGCCTCTTGTATTAAACTTTTGCCCCTAATTACTATAGGACTGACCAATCCTAATGAGTCAAATAACATGGAGATCTGACTTAACAAGGACCTCTTGGTGAGTGTTATGTCAGGGAACTTAACTGATTTTAAACTTTTTTCACCAAACTTTGTATTCCACTTAAGAACCAACACATTTTGAGTTTTGGGGATGCTAATAGTAGGATAGTCATCTTGTATTCTATTCCTTGAAAGCAATAAATTTGTATTCCTGCTCTGAAACAGCAAATTTGCCTTTCCACACACGGACTTGGCTACTTCATAAGCCTTCAATGCTTTCGTCTCTATCAGCAGTACCTTGTAAAGTATCCATAGGGCATTTGGCATTCTTAGAATGATGCTTCAAAGTAGGAAAGGACTATCACAAGAGCCAAAAAGCACCAATTGGAAACAGTAAGTTTTCAAAGGACTACCCATAATTTGAGGGTCTGGAGGCCAGAGGAATTTCGTAAATTTCCTATCCCCTTCTCTCAATGCTCTTCTGAGAAAAACCTTACTAATGTCTGCTGTATAAGCACAAACTTTCTCTCTAAATCTTAATAATATATCCCCCAACGTCTCTGATAGTGTAGGTCCACATTATAGACAGTCGTTCAAGCTAGCTATCCTTTGGACTCTTTACTACTACAAATATAAAACATCCTTATGGAAGATGTTGCCGAGTATTTGTTTACAGCATGATGTGGTAAATAATGTCCATCTTATGATTAACTGGAACCACGTCTTTTATGAATTTATTCTTCAATTGATCCTTTATGACATTATCATATATGGTTAGGTATTCTGGTTTGTCTCTCAACTTTCTTGGAAGAGAATTTAACCGAGCCTTCGCTACTTGGCAATTTGTTGGTAACTCCGAATGGCTTAGCTTCCATGGTAATCCAGCCCAGCACTGTCCATCTTTAAATTCCACAGACTGATCATACAAGTCCCAGTTATTTTTTCTTCAGGGTTTGGGTCTTCAGGATGTATTCACACACACATTCCGAGTACCACAAATTGTGTACACGTTTAACTTTCTCATCCAATAAGTCATTTATATGAGTAGGTTCTAATTCTGCACCTATTCTAGCTTCCATCAATGACTACATTATTAGCAAAAATGAAGGTTTTGTGTACACCAGTATAAAAAAGGGTACATGCTGACGCACTCCCATTTTCTATCATTATCTGCAGTTGGAATTGCAGCTGGCACTGTTACTAAACGATTTGATTTTGAAACAGTCATATTTACAATTGCGGGTTCAGAAACATCATCTTTGATCATCGTTGGACACAAAGCACTCTGATGATTACCGTTTTTGCGCTTGAAACAGAAATTTAATCAACCTTTAAAGGCTATGGATGTGTCCTGAATTCAAACAAATAATACAACACCCCAATTCATTCAGCCTCACTATTTTAGAGGCATAATCTGGATAATTCTGGCAAAATACAATGGAATGTTCACAAAAAAAAACACACAACCTTTCCTGTCCTTCACCATGCAAGTCTTTACCTCCTTATTATTATATGCTT
Organism: Coenobita brevimanus; assembly: GCF_032717465.1. Lineage (NCBI taxonomy): Eukaryota > Metazoa > Arthropoda > Malacostraca > Decapoda > Coenobitidae > Coenobita > Coenobita brevimanus. The sequence goes on from NC_137046.1 coordinate 13,064,813, forward strand.
GTCCATTCTTTGTGCTTGTAATTTCTCTTCAGATTTTAAGGAGCTAATAAAAGTCAACATCCTGTTTATTTACGGGCTTAACTGAGACTGACTTAGGTTTCACAGCCAGTTGGTTGGTGGTCCTTTTCTTTACTTCAATATTCGGTTTGCTCTCAACTAGGTTCACTGTTCCTTGCAAATGTTTGCAAAGTTGCATTATTTTTTTAGTAAAAAAAAAAAAAAAAAAATAATAATAATAATAATCTCAGAGATCTCAATGCACCCTACAGAAGTAATCTGAAACCAAAACTCGGAAAGTATTCAATACAGTCATGAAATTTCACATAGTTATGTGCCCTATAGTGAACTGGTGCCTTTAGGTAGTTAGAATAGTCTCAATTTTTTTTTTTAAGCGATGAAGAAGTAAAAAAAAAAAAAATCTCAGATATTTCAATGTGATCCGATGTCCCTGCCATACAGAAGGGGTGGGGGAGTGATGTGGGCCGCTAAATGATTGGTTAGATGTATTGGGAGGCAGGGGGCTTGTGCTTGGTGAGTTGATGTAGCAACAGCACAGCATTGCTTATGTTTTTACTACCATAAATGATTGCGGTCACCCAACAGAAGAAACCATATTGATGAGGGCTTTTAAGCAACCTCCAGTGAAACTTCAATTCCAGAAGACTTTTCTAGGTTGAGCAAATAGCTTGCCAGTAGTAAGAATAAAATAAGGACCACCGAAATGAACGAGTTAACTGGCCAAATGCAGCTCAGAATGTGTGGGCATGTTGGTTAGAACTGGGGTATCGGAAAGGCCCCTTGCCACGACTGTTAATTTTGCAAGTGGTGAAAAGGATGTCTTCGCACGCCTTCAGCCCCAGTCACACGGCAGGTACGACTTGTCACAAACCTGAAAAACGTGAAACCAGTCCCCAACCACGGAGGTCTCCGAGCAGTAGTGCCACCGATCAGCTACCGGTGGTCATCCAGTGTTCGTCCAGCGTCCGTCCAGTGGGTGGCCAAACGACAACCATGGCCTGGTACACAACAGGTCAAGACTCCGATGGGTGTCTGGCCGGTCGTCGGCAGGCCGCCACCAAACGGCAGCCAGTCCGCGTCCTGTTGCAGTATAGACCATGACCACTAGACCGACACCAGCCGCGGATTGGCCTGCGGCTGGTCTTGGTCCAGCCCACCACCTGTTGCTTGACCAATCGCCGGCTGGACGGCGGCCGGACAGCAACCACCACCCAAGACAGGATACTTGTGATCGGCGGCCGTCGCAGTCCAGTCGTCGCCTTGACGGAGTGCAGACGGCCACCGCACAGATCGGGCGGCGACTGGCCTCGGTCCGGATGGCAACCACCGCTTAAAAATCAGGTGTCGCTGACCAGTCGCAGTCCGTAAGCCGGCCAGACGCAGTCCAGCCGCCCACTGGGCGGCCTCCGTGCCACAACATTGGTGGTCGTGGGGAGGTTTATCGTGCAGCACGAAAAACCTCGCGAAGATTTTTTGGTCGCCATGGTGGCCTGCGGCTAGTCCGAGACATATGAAGACTGGTCGTAGCACGAAAAACCTCCCCACGACGATTTTTTGGTCGCCATGGTGGCCTGCAGCTAGACCGAGACATATGAAGACTGGTCGTAAACCTCACCAAAACCACCCTCGACTTGCAGGTCACGGGTGGCTTGTGATAAGTCATACCTGCAGTGTAACTGGGGTCTTCCCAACTATTGGCAGTGGCTTGTGGGTTTAATGCTGTGGAGGTTAGACATAATTTTATCAGAAAATGGAGGTTGGAGTATGCATTGGACCAGAAATATCTACACTGACCCTCATTGACTGTATTCAGCAAGGACTTCTCTTTATTTGCAACAACTGTCTACGCCCGACTTTGCAGTAGCTTACCCTTAAATGATCATTAGTATTTGTATCATCATTAATATTTTGGTTTTATTTTAACCAAAATATTTGTAAATTACTAAAGATTCTCATAGCTAGATATTACTTGCTATACATGTAATACAGGCTATACAAGCTTCTCTATCAACACCAAACTACATGCACAGTACACACTACACTTCCTTTTCCCAAATTCAAAAATAAATCATGGTGTCTGAACACCTAGCCTCGGAGTCCCCGGGGGGGGGACCATAAATGCCCCCACCTTCTGCCCCTCTCCCGGTGATGACCCTAACTGCCGGGAACCACTGTCTAACTTACTTCTTCTTCATATCTGCAGCATTAGTGGCCTTTCCTCTAATTTTCGCTCTGTTGAGCACCACTACTCCTCCTCCAAACCTCACCTTCTTTTCTTAACTGAAACTCACCTGTGTGAGGCAACTGACAGCAAACCCTTTTCTGTATCCTCCTACTTTCTCTATACTCATTTCAAAGCCAAAGGTGGCTGTTGTATATATGTATATATACACAACGACTTATCTTGCTCTCGTATTCCTGAACTTGATTCTTCTGAATTCTCTACACTCTGGCTTCGGGTATCTTGTCATTCTCTGACTAAATATATCTGTGCTGTTTACTTATCCCCTAATTCTACTGACTATCAAAAATTCTTCGGCAATCTTACTTCTACGATGGAACACATTCTATCCATTTCTCCTTTCTCTGAAATCTCCACTCTGGGTTATTTCAATGTTCACCACCACCTTTGGCTCTCCTCTCCTTTCACTAATCCACCTGGTGAACAAGCCTATATATTTTCTATCCTTAATGACCTAGAGCAGCTTCTACAGCACCCTACCCGTATAGGTGACCACCTTGGAGAGAGCTCCAACATACTTGACCTCTTCCTTACAACTAATCCCTCTGCTTACACTGATAATCTTTTCTCTCCCTTGGGCTCCTCCGATCACAATCTTATTACCTTAACCTGTCCTATCGCTCCAGTAAGGCCTGTAGACCCTTCAAAGAAAGGTCATCTGTGGCACTTTGGAGCTGCAGATTGGGAGGCCCTCAGGCAGTACTTCTTTGATTTTCCCTGGAATGATTATTCTTTCCATGGCTGGGAGTCATATGAATGTGCCTTGCGCATTATGGAGGTTATTCTCTCGGGCATGGAAGCATACATTCCTTTCTGATTTCCACTGACTAGTGCGAGAAAGCCTTGGTTTAATCATGCTTGTTCTAATGCTGTCTGCAACAAGGAGAGGGCCTATAAAAGGTACCGGAGCCAACCCACCCCTGAATCACATCTTTTCTACGTTTCTGCCCGGAATCATGCTAAGTCTGTTCTTCGCTCTGCTAAAAATAATTTCATCCTTACTAAATGCTCATAACTCTCCAACTCGAATTCTTCCCATTTCTTCTGGCACCTTGCCAAAAACTTTGCTGACAACTTTATTTCATCATCCTTCCCTCCTCTTTTCTACTTTGATGGCTCTGTAGCGATTTCTTCTACTGATAAAGCAGATCTCTTTGCTCAGACTTTCTTCTCCTAATCCACCTTAGACGATTCCGGTGCTGTTCCTCCATCACTTTCCCCTTCAGACTTCCTCATGGCTGACATTAAAATTTCTTCAGGTGATGTATTTTCTGCCATCTCAGGCCTCAGTACTAACGAGGCAGATGGGCCTGATGGAGTCCCTCCTGTTGTCCTCAAGAACTGTAATTCTGTGCTTAAACCCTTCCTAGGTAAACTCTTTCGCCTTTGTCTATCTACTTGTACATTTCCTTCTTGCTGGAAGTCTGCTCTCATTCAGCCAGTCCCAAAGAAAGGTGATCATTCCCAACAGTCTAACTATCGTCCAATTGCTTTAACATCCTGTGGCTCAAAAGTTTTTGAATCAGTTCTTAATAGGAAAATTTTAAAGCATCTTTCCTATCACAACCTTCTTTCTGATCGTCAGTATGGGTTCCGTCAGGGACGCTCCACTGGCGATCTTCTCACCTACCTTTCAGACTCCTGGTCATCCTCCTTTCGGGGCTTCGGCGAAGGCTTTGCCATTGCACTTGACATCTCAAAGGCTTTCGATCGAGTCTGGCATAAGTCTTTACTTTCCAAACCGCCCCAGTACGGTTTCTTTCCTTCTATCTGTGCCTTCATCTGTAGCTTTCTTTCTGGTCGTTCTATAGTCGCTCTTGTAGACGGCCATTGTTCTTCTTCTAGATCTATCAAGAGTGGTGTTCCTCAGGGGTCTGTCCTATCACCGACTCTCTTCTTTTTATATATCAATGACCTTCTAAGCTATACATCTAACCCTATCCACTCGTACGCTGATGACTGCACACTTCACGTTTCCATTCGGTTCCCGCAACGTCCATCTCAGCAGTTACTTCAACAAACAAGGGATGAGGCTATGGCACACCTAATGTCCGACTTGGCTCGTATCTCTGACTGGGGTAAAAATAATATGGCTGTTTTTAATGCATCAAAGACTCAGTTCTTACACCTGTCAACCCGACAAAATCTTTCACATGTGTACCTACTAATGTTTAATAATATTCAGCTCAGTCCTGTATTATCCTTGAATATGCTTGGGGTTTCATTAACTCGGGACTTATCTTGGAAAGATTATATTACATCTCTTGTAAAATCTGTTTTTAAGAGATTAGGTGTGGTAAGCCGTCTCCGTTCCTTCTTTACCCCTGCACAATTGTTGACTCTATACACGGGTTTTATCAGCTCCTGTGTGGAGTACAACTCCCACGTGTGGGGAGGCTCCCCACATACAGCTCTTCTCAATAGGGTGGAGTCAAAGGCTTTTCGTCTCATTAACTCTCCTCCTCTTACTGCCTCCCTTCAACATCTGTCTCTTCGCCGCACTGTTACATCTTTATCTCTTTTCTATCGCTACTTCAATGGTCACTGCTCCTCTGAACTGTCTGCATGCATTCCTCCACCTCTATAACAGGCGCGTAGCCCCCGTCCAGCAGCAAACTCTCATCCCTTTTCGGTCCAACTCTCTAATGCAAGAGTTAACCGTTACTCCCAGTCCTTCATTTATGCAACAGGTCAACTCTGGAACTGCCTCTCTCTGTCTGTATTTCCTGCTAGCTCTGATCTCCAGTCTTTCAAACGCAGTGTGTCCTGGCATCTCGAATTGATCGGGTCTTGAATTTGGCTCTCTCTTGTATTTTGTTTTTCTCTTGGAGGGAACGATTATTGCGGGCTCAGCCTTTGGTTCCTTCTTCCTAGCATTAAAAAACAAAAAAACATGCTTCAGCCTTACCATTTTCTTTTCTACTCCCCACCTTTCGTTGTGATGACACAGATTCTGTCAGTAGGTGAGTCGGATTTGCTAAGATATACACTGCCACTATTGATGCCATTATGCTATTGGAATCTTACTTTTTTCCCAAATGAAGAACTAATGTTTTAGATTTTATTTTTACTTGACTTTGTAGACAGATGCATACTGTATAACTGAGTTACTGACTTTTAGTACGGGTGTATTTGCTGAAGTTTTAATGTATTCTTGTAAATAAATATAGCATTTTCAGTTAGGTATAAATATTAAAATTTAATGTCATTTTTTTCTAACACGTATCACGAATTTCTGCGACATCTGTGTCATGGAAGATATCTAATCAACCCGAGTTTTAATAACTAATATTAACATGCACAGTATTAATATCAAAGCATTTCATTTCACCAAACAACTACATCAATACTGCATTTATATGTGGTGTCTTCTTACCTAAAAGTATCCAGTGTAGTTTGATACTAACATATTATTTTTTATTACAGTAAAAAGTTGTAAACTGTCTGCGTTTACATTTACATTTTTTCTGTAATATATTTAACATAAGAATATGTTGACACCTTTATTTAATGTTATTTTTTCAGCATAATTAAGACTAACAATTGCCATCGCTGTGAAGTGGGTATTTTTTCACCTGTATATGTTATCATCAAGGGTATACAATAAAGTGATAGGTAAACATACTTATCATATCATTACCACCGTTTTAAGTACTGGAGCCAGCACCAGCTGTCCTATCCGTATTTCTGACATTATAGTTAGGGAATACTCTAATCGTATTGGACAACTTAAGCAGTGATCAGTATATGGTTAAGAAAACTTCCTAGGCAATAAATTTCGAGAGGAAAATTACCCAGGAATCTTTCATTAGGTAATATATCCTTCCCGTGTGTTTCAAATTGGTCAGTATAATGCAGGAATGGCCAACTCTTGTTTTAATGACCACCGCTGTCAGCACCTGTGATATTTTCCGAATTTATTGCCTATAGATTATGAGTCTGATGCTTGAAAATCTTCTAACGTTGAGGTAAAGTTGTTGGCATAACTGATATGGGAATTCATACCTACTGATATCGGAATTATTCTACTCAGAGTTAAGCATCACGTAATGGATTAGTTGTTAAAATCGAATGGGTTCATGTTTCACCAGTCAAAGCCTGGACTTTTAGGCGTATAAAGCAATGATAATATTTGTACTGTACGAGTCAACTTGCACACTCTCTGATATGGCGGGCCATTCTACTATATATTTGCATGTCATGTTTTCGAGGTTATGAAAGGCAAATAGTGTGTAGGGATGGTGAACATGCCTTTACATCACTAAAAATCTTACCTACCTCTATCCTATGCTTCACACATGGGTAAAGATGTAGAACAGTTTCTGGAATGCAAGGTGAGAGGTGCATAGAAACTATGCTGCAGTGCTGTCATTGTGAGAGAGAAAGTTAATGTCATTAATAGAACGTGTACAAGATGGGAAAATGTAACTTCACATGAAAGAACACACTACAGCGTACGCTTTGGAGTCACGCCCTCGGATGAATCCAGGTCAGAAAAACTGGTTGGGGCACACGCTACACACTCGAACGCCACGACCGATAATTTAACGTAAAAGAGCACCATCAGATAATCAAGGAAAACAGCATTTACTAGGACTTTTGTATGTGCTTGCTTGCCTGTGTGTATCTGAGAATGTATACATGTGTGCATTTACGCGAGTGAGTATGTGTGTACGTATGGGCAGTCATAGACAACCTACTTGGCCTGTTGCCACAATATCTGGGACGTGAATCACATTTAATCCTATTGCAAACTATATCTGTGCGCAACAATGGCAAAATAAGTGTTATATGCCAGAAAACTGAAATGTGTACATGTGTGACCATGATAAAGGATGATCTGGCACTGTCACATCCCCTCACTCACGTCCATACTCATATGCAAGTCTTGAACCTGTCATCTACACGACCCTTTTATTCTGGTGGACAGACAGACATTCAGTCCACAGGTATATGGTGTCAAATCTCATACCCCGACGACAGCAAACTCTACCTTCATTGAAAAACAAAATCTCGATTACTGTACAGTATACACTCATAGCAATTAAATCCATAGGAGAAATATTGGTGGGAAGGGACATACTCTGCTAGGGCTGAAATGGGTATTGGGTGGAGCTAGTATAGGGTTATTAATAATATTTCAAACATTGATGGTTTGACCCAATTCACTTCAATAATTCTTGTTGTACAGTATTTCATAATCAGCATGGCGCCTACAGTGAACCGAAATTGATATTTGAAAGCTAAGAGGCTGCAGTCTTGAGTATCACACAAAGTCATGACAGTAATGCATTTTAAAACTCTGATATAGCCCATAAGTTCACTACATATGCATTAAATACTTCATCATAAACGTACTGTAGCCTATGAAACCAAACAATGTCACGGTAATAAAACATGTCATGACGTAATGAGTCACGAGGTGAATATCGCATAGTGTTGTCAGGGAAATGAGCAAGCACTCTTAGCCTACTGGGAGTATTATTTTTTACCCTTGGTGTGAACAGTAAATTGATGCTATTAGCATTTCTTTTGCGTTGATTCAGTTCATGCAATATGACATCATTCTAATGAATCCAAATACATAAACCATGGTCATCGGGATCACCCTTATTTTTGTCTTTCCAAAACACATCATACCATAGTTATGTCAACAGGGAGTCAATACTACATCATACTTACGTAGTTTACCTAAAAATAACCATCATGATGCATGCTGCCTATAAATTTTCGTCACCTCAAGTATTTTTTTTTTTAACTAGCTAAAGATAGTAGGATCCAGGTCAATACAGATATAATTAATGATATTCCAGGGATATGTTCTTACATGGCTCCTGCAGAAACTGTTTCCTACAGAGGAAGATAGCCTGTGTGTAGAGGTATATGTGCATCTTTTAATATAGATATCCCTGTTAAAATCAGAGGAATTTACAAGAGAAAGTATAGTGCTGGTTCAAAGTGGTACAATGACCCAGGGATTTCCTCTAGTTTTCTGGTTAATAGTCCTTATTGTTCATAAATTAAATGCTACAGCATTTAAAACTTTATGGACAATTATAATGTAAATATGTGTACAAATTTCCTATATTATGGGAATATTCCATGTACATGACTGCGAATGCATGGTACGGGTACGGTGACGTGGAGAACGGAAGAAGGTCGTATATAGCTTAACGAGGGCAAAACGAATATCTGGCTTTAGTTTTAATTTAAAACCAAGATTAACTTGTCAAGTTAGAACTTCCTTGTAAGTTTCATGAAGTATTCCATTGTATTTAAGTAACTGTAATTAAATAATATTTTGCATCTCGGAATCCAATGAAGGAGGAGATATGCCATATTCAGTCCAAGCCAGCTGGCTGACGGGAGTGCACTGTATACAGGCTGCACTTAAGAATGCTTGGATTTGATCTACGCAACCCAACCAAGACTGCAAGCCTGTCATTATCTGTTAATCCGACTTATCTAGCTAAGTATCCTCTAAGGTTTGGCCAAATTAAGGGAAGCTAGCTAGGATAAAGATGATA
>NC_137046.1:13078599-13107122 GCF_032717465.1 Coenobita brevimanus
TGAATGCTCCTCAGTGCATGATTAGTAATGAAATAGGTACCCAAAGCAGAAAATAATAAGCTAGGGGATCTAAAGGGGACAATATTGAGAAAGCTGACGATGCGACTGGATAAAGAGTCAGGCATGGGAGCACTACAGGGTGTGCAGGATTTGTAATTGGCTTATCATTGAGTGACTTCCCCCCCAGGAGTTATACCCCAGAGGAATGTGGACTACAGCTACATCACTCGGGCAGGTGAGGATGGGGTGCTTGCATAGGTGTGTTACAGCCCATTAATATGCAAATCTACGTCCGCCCTGACCCCCTGTCGAAGAATTCTCCATATAGTCACCTTGGACACATGGATACGAACGACGGGGAAGGGATAGTTGCAGGCATCTCAGGTCAAGCCGGGTGTGACCAACATGGGTTGAGATCCAAATAAAACAGCCTGAGATCAATGAGTCAGCCTGATGAAGTCAGGAATAGAGGGTGGAGAAAAGAGGTGGGTGGAGGTGAGAAGGGTCATGAAGAAAGGAGAGGGTTGCTAGGGAATCGTGAATGATTAGGCCAGAGGGTTTTTGAGAGACAAAGAAGTGAATGGCAGAGACTAGAGCGGATACTTCAAACTGGGTACTCCTAGCCCAGTTTGGGAGATGGTGGTAGATGGAGATGAGAGAGGCAGATTTAGTAAAGGTAAGGCAACCAGCCCCTGCCGGGCCAACAGCGAGGATAAAACCATCAGAAAAACGTGAAGAAGATGAACAGGATAGTTATGGACCACTGGGCTGGGAGTTTTAGTGAAACTGAACTGAGGAGGGATAGGTGGACAGTCAGCAGCAATGGCAGAAGGTGTATGATGAACAGAACTCATATGTATTCAGATAGAGGACAGAGGATCAGCAGAGATGGGTGTGACAAGATCAGTATTGATACTGGCGAAATCCCTGCCAGAGAGCTGGAGAGCAGAAGAGAGTGCTGAACGAATTCTTCAGAGCCAGGGAACAACACAGGGAACAAGAGTGCACCGAGCCCAGTCGAGATGGTGGCATCAGAGAGAATTCCAACCAGTCGGGAGGAAAAAGATGGAACAGAGGACGGAAATGTGGTCAGACACTGTGTGACAACGCAAACACCAAGCATATGAAAGCGATCAGTAACAGGGCTCAGTGTGGGTTTAGTGGGCATGTTGACTATATGCTGGCTGACCAGGGGCGGTGAAGAATGTTACTCATGGCTCGATTTTGTACAACTTCAAGATGTTGGAGCTGTAAAGAGGAGGCAGGGAAGAGAGGGATGGGATGATAATCAAGAAGAGATTGCCTATGCATCTGGTAAAATGTACGAGCACCAGGGATGCTGACCTCTTGTTAATCACTGGGCAGGATGCCGATCAGGGTCAAGTCTATTATGGAGATGGGTGCAGATGGTGGAATCATACTTGGGGGGGGGGTTAAAGAGGGAAGAAAGTGGGATGCTGGGTTATGTATTAGTCCCGTACTACATTGAGATGACAGCAGGGGTGGATGATAGTTGCACAGGCAAACCTATGGGTGGCAAACGGTTTGGTTTTTGCAGTGCTGATGATTAACCTTCAAGCAGAGGCAGCCTGGCCAAACCCAAATAAGAGACACTGAAGCATGGCAGGGAAGGGGAAGAGGATGCAAACTTCATCAGCAATAACCTAAGATCAGAGAGGAAATGTGGAGAGAAGTTGGCGGAGGAGAGTGTTCATGGGAAGGTTAATGAGGAAGGGGCTAAGCAACACACCCTGGGAAGTACCAAGATTGAAGGGTTTAGTCTCTAACCACCCCACAGAACAAAACCCAAGAGTGGCGACACAATAGACTGTTTTCAAGCCAGCAGGACAGGAGACCAGAAAACCCAGGTAGACAGAATAATTCTGCAGCGACTGTAGCTCTGAGCCAGGGCAGCATATACACTAGACTGGTAAATTGAACCAACCTTTTCAGAGACGCTTTCAGTTCTTGATCAAGGTTAAGTTGGTCGCCAGACAAATACATTTTAATATAATATATCAGCTTGGATATCCAGCATGCATGATGGCAGGCACCCAGACGGCGGAACTTGACTTCTGAAATGTTGGTGACTTCGAGTACTGTCAGTGTCAGGTCTCCTACCTCCCAACAATCATCCTGCAAAAAGCATTTCTTGTTTTGGTTCAGCTCTTGAATGTAAGTGATAACTTCACCTCGAATGTCAATTAACCACTTGTCGTTGACCGGAAGTATTATGTATTTCTCCTTATCTATTGTTGACCACTTTTTCAGTTCTTCGAACTTTGATTTAAATGGATTTGTAGTCCTTCCAAAAAGTCTTTTTGAAACCACACCTATTACTAGCCCAAGGACATGGTGCCTGCATTCCAGTCATAGCAGCTTTTTCCCCAACATCCTTTCAAGTCTACCTACTGCACCTTGAATTCGTCCTGTGTTGCTGACAGTAGTGTCGTAGCAAAGTCCTACAACAGCATCACCTACTTCCCAAGTGTTCAGGGCATCCATTGTCGCAGTTGCTTGGTATTTACCAGTCCCACTTTCTAGCTCTGCAGCTGTTAGTAGCTTCCCTTCTATGTAGTGGGGACCTCCAGAAATGAGGATTGCTTGTCTGTGCTCCACTGTGCCTAGACAGTCTAGGTACAAAATATGTGATTTTTACTCCTATACTCCTCATTTTCTCATCAAGACGAACAAAATGAGATGCAGGTTGAAGGGGTTTGAATAAAAAATAACAGTAAGCTAAAATCACACACACAAAAAAATAGCATCACAGTTTTTGAGCTCGATGAGGAACCCCAGAACGAAATTTAATTTTATTAAAAATGATGTCACTGACTTTCTCGTAGACCAAAGTATGAAAAAAAACACACCAAAAAAAACACCTACAAATTTAAAACTTTTTGCTATTTTCAACCACCCTAGTGACCAGGGAGGGTTGAGGAGAGAGTTGATCCCAGACAGGATCACAGAGCCTAACAATATGAATTCTTTCGAGAACTTTGCAGGAACACAGGAGGTAAGAGAAATAGGATGGAAGTCAAACGAATTAGGCTTGAGGATTGGGATGATAGTGCTGTTAGTCCACTCCAGGGTAATGCCCTCAGACAGACACAATTTGAACAATGTGAGTAAGTGATTGCCAGGAACCTGAGCAATGAGTCGTAGATGACCCTTCATCACCCAGTGCAGCTGCCGTGACTTGCGACAGAGCAAAGCACAACTTTTCACTGGTGGTGGGTTGATCATCGAGGGAGCAGGGCGTGGTACCGGCCTCTGTAATGCTTGTAGACTGTTTTTGCAAGCTGCCAAGAAGTGCACCCTGGTGTTAAAGTTGCTTACGTCAATGAGCTTGGCACCCAGTTACACAATTTCTCGAGTACCTTGGAGGATTTGACTTTGAAAGCTCATGTAAATCCTGAAGTTTTCTATGTTACTCTTCCTCTGACTAATATGTATATTTCTCTTGACCCTATGGCATCACATGTTAATATATTCATTCGTCTTCTGTTTGATCCTATTGAAGGTTGAGTTTTTTTGTTTTGTTTTTCCTTTTCTGGCAGCGTGTGATCATCCTGTTTTGCAAAGAGCTCAATCTAACATCAGTTCAGTTACCATTTCCTCCCTCTCTAGTCTAGAACTTATATTACTCAGTGCCTGAAGGTACCTTTCTTCCCACTGCTATCTTGGTCCATGCCCCTCTTCGTTCCTCTATCAACTTTTATCTCGTCCAGATATTTTAATTTCCCTTTTATGTGAATAGCTTTATAATGATGGCTTCTATTTCGCCTAAATTTTTCCTTTGTTCCATGACCAGATGTCTATTGTTGCTACCTATATGACTTGATGATTGTTTTTCTGCTGTCCCGTCCGATCATTTACAGTACACCCTGTCTATTTACTTACTGTCCCTCTTATTAGGTCTACACCTTGTGAGGCTGTTCTAGTACAAAAACTTCTAGTCTAGTCTAAGAGCTTATTTACACTTGCCCCTGATTCTCCTGTGTTCCATGTTCATACTGACCATGCCTAGTACTATATACTAATTACCTGATCCGTTATTGGCCAGCGTGGCCTGTCCTGGTGTTCCTGTTCGTTATCAAGGTTTCTAAAAGACTCATGCTTATTGTGATATGAAATCTGAGTTTCTGCCAGCCTGCTCTGCTCATTATATTTTGCCCTCCATTCTCATACTCACAAAGCTTTTGAACCCATTAATATACCTTCAGATTCGCCTCTTGCAAATTGTAACTTACTTCTGATAAATTAATGACATTGGAATATGTCAGCTATAATGCCTTGCTGGAGAGTCCGTTGTCCCTTTTTTGGTCGTCCTCTTATGCGTCCTGCTTTTGTGTGCCTTCCTGTTGTTCTGTCGTTTGTAGGTTTCCTTGTATGTGCTTTTGTTTTCCATTGCAGTATCAGACTCTTGGAGGCCAGGTTACAGGTTGCAGGATATAAGAGTGGATGCAAAGATCATTCCCAAGAACCTAAGACTCAGTATAGTGTGTCTATATCCCAGGATTGATGTTTGTCCTGCGTGAGTAACGATACCCTGAGCGGTTGTCTGTGACTTATGCATATTGGGAAATAAATGTGTTTACCAGATTCTTAGCAAATGATCTATCTATCCATTGCCAGACGCCTTAATCCCATACTGGGTGGCCACAAACAAATCGCATCCACGTCGCCCCCGCCATCTCACTGCCCTGCTCCCAATTCACACCCTCCTCTCTCACATACCTCTCCACTCGATCCCTCCATCTCATCCTTGGCCTCCCCCTCCCTCTCTCCCCCTCCAACTCACCCACATACACTCTCCTCGTCAGTTTCTCACTCTCCGTCCTCTCCACATGGTCAAACCACCTCAGTGTGTTTCTCCTAACGCTTCCTATCACATCCACATCGACACCACAACGCTCCTTCACATCCTTATTTGTCAGTCTGTCTCTCCATGTGACTCCACAGGCTCCTTTCAAAAAACTCATTTCCACTGCTCTCACTCTTGACTTGTGTTCCTCCAACAACGTCCAAGCTTCACTTCCATACGTTAGAGATGGTATCACAATATTGTCATGTAGCCACTTTTCATGTCCATGCTCACTTCTCTGTTTCTTGTCACAGCTTTCAAGGATCTAGCAACCTTTCTACCTTGTTGTACCCTTTCAAGCACTTCACCCTCCAAACTTCCATCCTTACTCATCACACTCTCCAAGTACTTAAACGTACTCACATTTTCCATTTCCTCATCATCCAACCTCACTGTATATTCACTGACTTCACTTCTCTCGAAGATCATAACTTTACTCTTCCCTACATTCACCTTTAGATTCCGTTTCTTACACATTCTCTCAAACTCATCCACCAAGCCATGTAGCTCCCCATCGTCTTCACTTAACAACACAGTATTATCTGCAAACAACAGTACAGGGAGTTTCCAAACACTGCCCTGTCTCATTTAGGGCCACTCCAACATCCACTGCCCTACCTTGAATCTCTTTTATAACCCCATCCATGTACAAATTGACAACCATGGAGACATGACACATCCCCGTTTCAAGCCAACCTTCAAACAGAAAAATTCACTCAGTTCACTATCCACACGCACTGCAGCCTTAGCACCCTCATATATATTCTTCAGAAAATTCAAAAACTTCTCATCTACTCCATATATTCTGAATACTGTCCACAGTCCTTGTCTATCCACCCTGTCATATGCTTTTTCCAAATCCATAAGGGCCACTTACAACTTCTTTCCCTTCTCTAGAAACTTTCCCACTAAAAATCTAAGAATGAATATCTGATCAACACAACCTCTTCCCTTCCGAAAGCCTCCCTGTTCTTCAACTAATTCCACTGTTATTTCCCTAAGTCTGTCAATAAGTATCCTACCGTATGCTTTTCCTATTACACTAAGAAGACAAATGCCCCTATGATTACCACACATTTCTTTTTCCCCTTTTCCTTTGTACAAGGAAAAAATTATACATGACTTCCAATCCTCCGGGATTCTACCTTCCTCCCACACCAATCTGCACATCTTCCACATCCATTCTTTTACTATCTCTCCCCCATGCTTCAGCATTTCACCATGCACTTCATCAATTCCTGGGGCTTTCCCCATTTTGACTTTCTTTATTGCTTCCACAACTTCCATCCTACTGATTTCTTCCTGTCCTCTCACCGCCTCCTTCTCCCAGCCATTCCCCAGCCACTTATACTCGCATTACTTTCATTCTCTGTGTTCAACAATTCATCAAAGTGTTCTCTCCATCTGCTCAGTTTTTCTCCCTTCTCCACCAGTAATCTACCATTTTTATCTTTCACTCCCCTACTAACTTCATTGCCACCCTGTCTAACACTCTTTACCTCTTTCCAGAACATTTTCTTATATTCCCTCTACTTTACACTCAAATTCCTTCCAAATTCCTCATCCACTCTCTTATTACACTCTCTTGCTAAACTTTTCACATCTCTCTTCCTTTCTACATATAACTCTCTTCCGTCTCTCAAGCTCTTCCACGCCCCTATTTCTCATCCATTCATTATATGCTTTCTTCTTTTGTTCCACGGCCTATCTCACCTCTTCATTCCACAATGCTGTTTTTTGCACCCCCTTTTGTCTTGTCTTCACCCCGCACACCACATCACATGCGGCACATAATTCTTCTGTGAATATCTTGCACACACCTTCCACGTCCCCATCTGGTCCAATTAATAATTACCTAATCGTTCCTCGACTTCTCTCTTATATTCTACCTTTTTCTCATCCTCTTATAACCTTTCCACCCTCCTTGCATCTACTCCTTCCTCCCATCCTTCCCTTCTTCTATTTCTTCATCTTACTTGGACCTTGATTCCGACCACTAAGTGGTGGTCCGAAAGTCCACTCCCCCAACATCCCTATGCTCTTGAATCCATTACACATCTTCGCATCCTTTCATTCACACACACATGATCAATTACTGCCTTCCTTTCATTCAGTTCACCACCCACCCTTCTCATCACTCGCTATGTATACCTGTGGATCATTTTGTGCCTGAAAAGGGTATTGACTATCAACAACCCCTTCCCGGCACAAATGTCCACTAAAGCACTGCCATTCTCATCTCTCTCAGCATGCACACCTCACTCACCAACTACTCCACCCACCTTCACATTCCCTGCTTTACCATTCATATCACCAGTCAAAAACACTCTCTCATTCCTTTCAAGCTTTTCCATGCACAGTTTCACATTTGTCCAGAACTCTTCTCCCACTCTGCTTGCATGATCTTGCGTTGGCGCATACATGCACACAATCACCCACATTTGTAATCCAACTTTCAGCATCTCAGCAAATGATAAAGGTAGTAATTATACTAAAACTCTACTGTCCAGTTATGGGAATATGTGTATGTCAGTAACGTCAATGTAAAATTTTGCAGTTTGCGTTGGCATGGAAAAGCTATAGTACCATGATTCTGGAATCTATGAAGTAGCACAGAAAAAGTGAGTATGCAGTGGTAATGGGTAGTCATTGAAAAGGGTGAAAAAGTTTTATTTTTTATTGTTTAACACGATGCTTGATTGTGCATGCCTATAATTATCAATGCACGGTCTTTATAAATTGCGCCCATCTCTAACGTTGTTCCCGTTTCCTACTACATCCCTTTCTTCTGTTTGGCTTACATTTCCTTTCCAAGTCAACTATTTGTTTTACTACATGAATTTCTGCCTATATATTTTATGATTTCATTGGTAGAATGAGTTAGCCCGCCGATGTTTGTGATTTATTGTACGTTGGAAGGAATTACATTTCTTCTACTTGTTTGTTGACTGTTGGTTTCGGTTCCGAATTGTTAAGTGCTTCCAGATACATAAGACTACTGTACGTGGGTCTTTTTCGGGGTCAGCTATTTCAGTACCTTTTTCGAGGTGCTAACGGGTGAGGGGGGTGTTAAGACTAGTTCTGCAGTGATTTTTTTTTTTTAATCCGATCTGTCAGTGATATGTAAGAAGCCTTGACAATTTACTCCTCGTCATTCTTATATAGGTATAATGCCCGCAGTTTTCAATTATCCATGTATGTCGGTAGATGACGTGGTCTTCTTGCGTGGGAGTATTTTCCACGCAGCTTTTCTTTCCTTTACAGGTGGCTTTACATTCAGTGACAAGCCAAATGGTTTCCTGTAAGCCAATAAACCATTTACAACGCTGGGTGGTAACCATATAACCAAACCATACGTGCTCCCTGTGTCAACAAGTTGGTTGGTGGAGGGTTAGTGCCCTTCCCCGTAAAGTCAAGTGGCCTCCCCTTATGGGATTATGGCGTCTGGCAATAGATAAACAGATAGGTGGTTCTTGTGTAATACATGAGAGGTTTTCTAGTATGTGATTATCATGATACTTTTGTTAGGATATGTGCATTGGACATTTTATGACATTTTTCATTATTCTGTCTTCAGTTTTATGCTATAGGCCTAAATACGTAATTTCGGTAGTACAAAGTTATTTTTTCGTACCTGAGAGAAGGGACGCTACAGCTTGAGTATCATTTGTTAACTGCATTCTTCATTACGCTTTCTACGTCGTTAGTCTGACTTCCACTGTTGACGAGAACTTCCGTAAGTGTTTCCACCTCTGAAGAAACAGTGTTTCTTAAGGAACTATGATTGAGGGCAAGGAACACGTAGGCATTGATGATGAAGTGTAAATACCGCTGTGGGCATTCACTTTTGCCGTTTAGACATAGTCCTTTTATTGGATGATTCTACGTAGACTGCAGTTGTGAATCCAGAGTCCCGGGCGGTCACTAGGACATCGAAAAAGGATAGGCGGCCTTGGGTAGACTTCGAAAGTGGAATTTGGGCATGTGTGTAATTCACCGGGTCGGTCAGGATCACTTGATGGTCGTGATCGTCAGCTTTTACCCTCCCGGAAGGGAGCTGAGAGCTCATATAGTCCGATCTAAGGGCAAGGCTGTGACCTTCACACATCCGTCCACTTGCTCGAGGGGGATAGTAACCACCCACTTCGTCAGTGAAACTTTTCTCAACCTGAGCGAGGCGCGAACTCCCGTCCACCAGTTGGCAAGCGAGAACGTTACCACTGCACCAGCGATGTGTGTGTGTGTGTGTGTGTGTGTGTGTGTGTGACACATCTTTCTTACCAGAGGACATGTTATCACCTAAAGAATTATTGTTAACTGATAAAACACACTTTTTGATCTTGTCCCGTGTTAAACATTTCTGACATAAGGGGCTGGGAACATAAATAGGCACAGTGAAAGACATTTGTGTCATGTAGGATAGCACGTATATATTAATGTTCTCAGCATCCCTTCAAAGCTTAACTGCCTTCATTTCAAACAGCTGCCACCTCCACACACACAATGTAGCAGTCACATTACAAAGCAGTTTTTCTGCTGGATGGAGTAACCCTATTGATTGGTTTGGGAAGTGTATTTTGTAATCAAATGTTTTATTCATTACACCCTACAATGGGAATGTGTTCTTATATATAAAAGCAGTAAAATTTTTATGAATTTCTAGTGCAAATACTATTAGAGTATGCAGTCTTGTTTTTATATAAACTAACTTCTCAATGGAGGCATTTTCATGTTATTAATCTCAGGTAAAGACATAGTCATTTATATAAATTTCTATAAAAACCATATTTCTGTTTAAAGTTTAGGCATACTGCTTTTACTAATATACTCCCTTCACAAATTCAGATACTTAGAGCATATACTGTTAACCAACTGCGTAACAGCTTCGTAATCGATGTATTTGCATAGTTTATCCTCTTGTCAGTTAGTGAAACAGGCACAATCGATGGATCCATAGTGTCCTTGATATACTGTAGTAACGCACAGTGGTTATTTGTACGCTAAGGGAATTCAGTATTTAACTCTTCGTTACTTCACAATCCGTCATATATCTACAATAAGGTATATGTATAAATTATATTTTATGTCGCAATCTGGGGGCGTTGTTTTAATGTCTTTCGTATAAACTGAAAGAGCCGATTCACCAAAAACCTATACATCGAAGGGAACTAACAGCTCAGTTACTCCGCACATAAACACTAACTGGGCTGTAATCTTTAACATACCTTTCAGAATGTATCATATATTATCGTATATTAAGCGAAAGTACTGTAAAACAGTATTAGCGAGTGTGGTCTATGTTACATGGAATTAATGAATAGGTAATATTGTGGGTAACGCATACAGTACTTTAGCAGTCAGAGGGAAATCCCCTAAGGTTAAATGCAGAAAGTTTGCGGGCAATGAGTTCAAAAAGCAATAAAATTGTCCAGTACTTTTCTTGGATAATGTTTGTTTCAGAGAGAGAGAGAGAGAGAGAGAGAGAGAGAGAGAGAGAGAGAGAGAGAGAGAGAGAGAAAAGACGTCGCGAAAGCCACCTTAGAGGGAGAGTGGCACGTGACTCTTGCTGATGTTCTTTCTCTGCTGCAGCGCAAAGATGAATAAGGTTACCTGATCTGCCTTAACGTGATCTACCTTAACCTAATCTAACTAGCCTACCTGTCCGACCTCGGGTGTATCTGTATCGTTGACCTGTCCTAGCCTCGACCTTCCATCTCACCCTAATTTAACCTAACAACCTAGCTTCACTCATGTGTAGCTTCGATTCTGCCCTGTCAGCTCATGGCCAGCACACTGCCTCATGCCGTTATAATGACAATTTGTTGCTCATGTACATATACTCTTCTTTCACTCTTATTGCATTATTTAATTCTCTTCTTCCCTCCCTTTCGTAACTCATTCTCCTTGTCCTCCCTTCCTCCCTCACACATACAGATCTTCCCTGGATTTACCAATACGTCATCTCTCCCTCGCAACGTTTTATTTCACTACATATTGTTTTTCGTCAGCTTCATTCATACCTCGTTAATGTTCCTTCCTTTTTTTCCTTATCTCATTTTTGCCTTTCCTTCATCCCTTTCTCGCCGGTTATATCATCCAAGACATCGTGTACCTCCTGTCTCCTTCCGAGGTATTGTTTTCAGCGGTAATCTCCCTGTTGTCCTTTACGGTACTATTTTCATCTTCACCCCCTCTAACTCACGCTCCTCTTCCATCCCTTCCTTGTGCTATAAACAAATTATTTGTCTGCTTCACTCTTCGACATCTAAGATCTGTCTGTCTGTCTGTGTGTCAGTGTCTGTCTGTCTGTCTGTCTGCCTGTGTCTGTCTCTCTCAACTTTTGTTTTCAATGACTGTTTTTCCACTGGTCTCCTATGTTGTTTCTTCTTTTCGTCATATAACAGTACTTCTTCCCCCCCCCCCACCCACTCCCCGAGACCGCTATAACCATGCCTCTGCCACTACATCGCTTACCCAATTCCTCTTTGCAGCTCCTCTTTTAGGGGTTATCCTTCACTTTCCATAATCCAGCATATTTATTCTTTTCTTTTCGCCTAACCTATATATATGTTTTCCTCATTCTTCCTCACTCTTCCCGCTTTTTGTTACTGCAACGTCTACTTGCAATTTCCTTTTAATTTTTCCTTTCGGTGTGGTAATCTTTCCTGGCACACTTGCAGCATTATTCCTTCAGTTTTATTCCCATTCATTTCTTTCTCCTTTGTCCTCACACTTCCATACCCTGTCAAATAATTCTTTGGCTTGTCGTTGCTTTGTCTGCCTTCCCTACCTATACTTTCACAATGTTATTTTGCCCCTTTTCCCTTCTAGCACAGTTTCTTTCCTCTCCTCCTGCCACCCTCTTCGATCTCGTTCTTTTTGCTTCCCCCCATTGAAAGATATACAAGTAGTTTACAACCCTGACTTTGTTAGTTCATTTATTCATTGCCAGACGCCATGTATCCCAGATAGGGTGGCCAAGGGCTTAGAGTTAATTGTTTCTTTGTTAGTACTTTGGCTTTATTACCCAGTGACTACCGCAGACACATGTCGATCTTTTCTGACACACACACACACACACACACACACACACACTCATTTTGTATATATGTATAAATAAATAAATATACATATATATATATATATATATATATATATATATATATATATATATATATATATATATATATATATATATATATATATATATGTATATATATAATATTTATAATAATTATAAATTATATATACATATTTAACATTTATACATTTATGCATCTATACCGGTATCTATATATCCATTTATCTATCTATCTATCTATCTATCTATCTATCTATCTATATCTATATATATATATATATATATATATATATATATATATATATATATATATAGTCATTAAAAAATGACTATTTAACAGATGTAAATAATGAGGGCCTGGATGTGATAGCCTCCCGCTTGACTTGGGTCCAGAGACATGAGGACAGACGCGGGACATTTTATTTTGGATATTAGGGCATTATACTCCTTACCTAGTGTTAGACGGAATCCTGAATTTCTTCATATTTTTAGCATTATATATATTGTAATTTATTAACTGATATTTTTAAAGACTTTTAATATTGCTTTTTAGATTTTTTTTTTTCTATTTGTATAATGACTTTTTTTTATACTTTTAATTGATTTTCTTTTGTTTACCATGTGTTAGCATTTATATTTGACTTGGACTTTTTATTTTTTATTTTTTATGGATGCTAGCTTTTGTATTTTATTTTGACTTTTTTATTTCTTAGGGTTGCTATCTTTTATATTTTATATTTTGTTTGGACCTCTTTAATTGTTATGGTTGCTAGCATTTATATTTTATTTGGACCTTTTTATTTTTTATGGTTGCCAGCTTTTATATTTTATATTTCTATTTGGACCTTTTTATTTGTTATGGTTGCTAACTTTTATACTTTATTAGGACCTTTTTATTTTTTATGGCTCCTAGCTTTTATATTTTATTTGGACTTTTTTCTTTTTTATGGCTGCTAGCTTCTATATTTTATTGGGACTTTTTTTTTTATTTTTCATGGCTGCTAGCTCTTGTATTTTATTTGGACTTTTTTATTTGTTATGGTTGCTAACTTTCATATTTTATTTAGACCTTTATTTTTTATGGCTGCAAGCTTTTATGTTTTATTTGAGCTTTTTATCTTTATTGATGCTAGCTTTGATATTTTGTTTGGACCTTTTATTTTTTACTGATGCTATCTTTTATATTTTATTGGACCTTTTGTATTGTTTATTGATGCTAGCTGTATATTTCACCTAGGACTTCTTTTTAATTGTATTGATGACAGCTTTGTTTTTTACCTTGGACATTTCTTTTTAAATATTTTATTGATGCTATTTTTTCTCTAATAGGATAATAATGTGTGTGTGCATTGTGATGCCTTCAGGTTTTTTAATGTGATTTTTTTCTTTTATATATAATTGTACAGTACACCAACCACTGTGTAATGTGCATATGTACAGTATTTTGTATAATTACCGGGTATGTATGTACTGCTGCTGCTGCTTATGCTGTTCTGTTGCTGCTGCTATTACTGTACTACTATCTTTATGATGGTGAAATGTATTATTTTCTATGTATCGAGAGATACGAAATAAAGCTGATTGAAATTGAAATATATATATATATATATATATATATATATATATATATATATATATATATATATATATATATATATATATATACCCCCTGGGGGTAGGGTTTTTTTTCAAGAATACTCCCCCAGTATCCCTGCTAGTCGTAAAAGGCGACTAAAAGGGTTGGCGGAGGGTTAGTGTCCCTCCCCGGAAAACTACTAACTAAAAAAACAAACAAGAAGCCTCGGACAAGGACTGACCTAACGATGACGACCCAGGACCGGACAAAGGACTTGGCAATGGCTACATGGAATGTAAGAGGAGCGAATGATGAGGTGAAAGAGAGAGAGATTGTCCAGGTGCTTGAGGGTGCGAAAGTGGATGTATGTGGAATAACTGAAACAAAATGGAGAGGAGAAAGTGTGAGAGAATGGGACTATGGATGGGGTATATGTGCAGGAGTAGGTGAGAATGAGAGGGTAAAGGAAGGAGTATATATAGTTCTGAGCAAAAGATGGAAGAAGAGCATAAGACAGTATGGATCAGTTGGGTCAAGGATTGCGTGGATAAAGTTGAAAGTTGGAATACAAATGTGGGCGATTGTGTGTGTGTATGCGTCAACGCAAGATCGTGCTAGCAGAGTGAGAGAAGAGTTCTGGACAAATGTGGAAGTGTGCATGGAAAAGTTTGGAAGGAATGAGAGAGTGTTTTTGATTGGTGATATGAATGGTAAAGTAGGGAATGTGAAGGTGGATGGAATAGTTGGTGAGTGGGGTGTGCCTGCTGAGATAGATGAGAATGGGAGTGCGTTAGTGGACTTTTGTGCTGGGAGGGGGTTGGTGATAGCCAATACCCTCTTCAGGCATAAAATGATCCACAGGTATACATGGCGAGTGATGAGAAGGGTGGGTGGTGAACTGAATGAAAGGAAGGCAATGACTGATTATGTGTGTGTGGATGAAAGGATGCGAAGATGTGTAATGGATGTAAGAGCTTATAAAGGTTGGGGGAGTGGATTTTCTGACCACTACTTGGTGGTGGCCAGAATTAGTATCCAAGTAAGATGGAGGAATAGAAAAAGGGAAAGACGAGAGGAAGGAGTAGTTGCAAGGAGAGTGGAAAGGTTACAAGAGGATGAGAAAAAAGCAAAGTATAAGAAAGAAGTGGAGGAACAATTGGGCAAATATGAACTGGAGCAGATGGGGGACATGGAAGGTGTGTGTAGGATATTTACAATAGAAATATGTGCAGCATGTGATGTGGTGTGTGGGAGGAAGAGAAGATGGAGGGAGGTGCAAGGAACAGCGTGGTGGACTAAAGAGGTGAGACAGGCTGTGGCACAAAAGAAGAAAGCATATAATGAATGGATGAGAAATAGGGGCATGGAAGAAGTTGAGAAGCGGAAGAGAGAGTTATATGCAGAAAGAAAGAGAGAGGTGAAAAGATTAGGAAGAGAGAGTAAGAAGAGAGTGGATGAGGAATTTGGAAGGAATTTCAGTGTAAAGTGGAGGGACTGTAAGAAAATGTTCTGGAAAGAGGTGAAGAAAGTAAGACAGGGTGGAAGTGAGGTTAGCAGGGGAGCAAAAGATAAAAATGGTAGATTACTAGTGGAGAAGGGAGAAAGAGTGAGCAGATGGAGAGAACACTTTAAGGAATTGTTGAACGTACAGGATGGAAGTAATGTGAGTATAAGTGACTGGGGAATGGCTGGGAGAAGGAGGGAGGTGAGAAAACAGGAAGAAATCAGTAGGATAGAAGTTGTGGAAGCAATGAAGAAAGTTAAATTGGGGAAAGCCCCAGGAATTGATGGAGTGTGTGGTGAAATGCTGAAGCATGGGGGAGAGATAGTAGTAGAATGGATGTGGAAGATGTGCAGACTGGCCTGGGAGGAAGGTAGAGTCCCGGAGGATTGGAAGTCAGGTATAATTATTCCCTTGTACAAAGGAAAAGGGGAAAAACAAGTGTGGTAATCATATGGGCATTTGTCTTCTTAGTATAATAGGAAAAGTGTATGGTAGGATGCTTATTGACAGAGTTAGAGAAAGAACAGAGGAATTAGTTGGAGAAGAACAGGGAGGCTTTAGGAAGTGAAGAGGTTGTGTAGATCAGATATTCATTCTTAGATCTTTAGTGGAAAAGTTTCTAGAGAAGGGAAAGAAGTTGTAAAGTTGTATGCGGCTTTCATGGATTTGGAAAAAGCATATGACAGGCTGGATAGACAAGGATTGTAGAAAGTATTAAGCATATATGGAGTAGATGGGAAGTTGTTGAATGCTGTGAAGAATATGTATGATGGTGCTAAGGCTGCAGTGCATGTGGATGGTGAACTGAGTGAATTTTTTTCATTGAAGGTTGGGTTGAAACAGGGATGTGTCATGTCTCCATGGTTGTTCAATCTGTACATGGATGGGGTAATAAAAGAGGTACAAGGTAGGGTAGTGGATGTTGGAATGGCCCTGGTGAGAGAGGATAGTGTTTGGAAACTCCCCATACTGTTGTTTGCAGATGATACTGTGTTGTTAAGTGAAGATGAAGGGGAGCTGCAAGGCTTGGTGGATAAGTTTGGGAGAGTGTGTAAAAAACGGAATCTAAAGGTGAATGTAGGGAAGAGTAAAGTGATGGTCTTTGAGAGAGGTGAAGTCAGTGATTGTGCAGCGAGGATGGATGATGAGGAATTGGAAAATGTGAGTACGTTTAATTACTTGGGTAGTGTGATGAGTAAGGATGGAGGTTTGGAGGGTGAAGTGCTTGAAAGGGTACAGCAGGGAAGAAAGGTTGCTGGTTCTTTGAAAGCAGTGATAAGAAACAGGGAAGTGAGCATGGAAGTGAAAAAGTTACTAAGTGACAGTATTGTGATACCAACTCTAATGTATGGAAATGAAGCTTGGACATTGTTGGAAGGACACAAGTCAAGAGTGAGAGCAGTGGAAATGAGTTATTTAAGAGGAGCCTGTGGAGTCACATGGAGAGACAGGCTGACGAATTAGGATATAAAGAAGCGTTGTGGTGTGGATGTGGATGTGATAGGAAGAGTTATGAGGAACACACTGAGGTGGTTTGGCCATGTGGAGAGGATGAAGGTGAGAGACTGACGAAGAGAGTGTATGTGAGTGAGGTGGAGGGGGGAAGAGAGAGGAGGAGGCCGAGGATGAAATGGAGGGATGGGGTGGAGAAGTATATGAGCGAGGGGGCTGTGAGTTGGGAGCAGGGCAGTGAAATGGCGGGGGACAGGGCGACGTGGAGGCTATTTGTTTGTGGCCACCCCAAACGGGATTGAGGTGTATGGCAATATATATATATATATATATATATATATATATATATATATATATATATATATATATATATATATATATATATAGAACATAGATATAAATATATATATATATATATATATATACAATATATATATATATATATATATATATATATATATATATATATATATATATATATATATATATATATATTACAGGGTTTGTGTCACCAGTGATATCATGAAATCCCTTGGGAATTCGTGAAATCGGTTTAAATTAGGATGGATTTAGGATAGGTTAGGCTAGGTTAATTAGGTTAGGTTAGGTTATGTTAATTTATATGAATGCTATGTTAAGCATTCATATAAATTAACCTAACGTATCCTAAGTAACCTAGCATAACCTAACCTAAACTTAATCTAGATTATCCCAGCCTAATCTATCCGCAGCTCAAATGAATGTAACCTTAATCAACCCATCCTAACTTAAACTCATTGCACAAATTCCCTTGGGATTTCTTGAAATCACTGGTTACACAATTTCCCTAATATATATATATATATATATATATATATATATATATATATATATATTGTTACATAGCCTATGATTTCATCATCCTTTGTGTAATTTTAACGCACAGTATGCTGCATGTTTGATCACGAGCGTGTTCTGCCTCAGTTCCCCCCTTCTACCGTTATAGTAGAGTAAGTCGACATTTCTGTTATTCAGTGCGGGATTGTCATCTCTTTGTCCCCATGGCTTCATTTGCGCGTCCTTATTACAAGTTGTATCAAGCTCTCCTGGCCCCTATATAATGAGCTCAGTCTCTGCATCATTGCCACTTAGATCTGCTCCTCATTTTGTTCACATCTCTGTCCTCCCCTGTACAGATATTATTATTGTGAGTGCTCAAGAAATCTCCAAACATCTAGCAGCTGTGTGTAATTTGAGTATAACTGTTGTTGTATTTTTTCTTGTATTGTGTAGCATAAGGTTAATTCTTGGGCCTAGTGAGGTTTTTGATAAATGTTGGGTTGTATGTCAGTCATTTTTGATAATAGTTTGTATCTGTAATAATTTATCTGGCATTCACTGAGTATTGTCTGGTATCTCATTTTATCAGGGCTGACTTAGATAAATTTACTCTTGCTAATTTCGTGTTAATAGAGGCTATTGCAGTTAACCATATATTTAACCTGTTTATTTGCCATTACATTATCCTTATGAGTCCTGAATGTTTTGTTGTTAATTTAAGCATTAAACTTTAACTTGTAATTTTACCTAACTCTTTTGTTTTGAACCTGGAACTTTACGGGACAGTAGTGATTTTTAGCATTCTCACTGAAAGTGTACGTTATCTTTCTCTGTTCCGTAACATAAATTTGGCGACCTCATATCAGGATATTCAGGATATTATCATAAGGATATTGTTTGATATTTTGTGACTGTGATATATTCATGATGGCTACTATTTCTACACTTGATGAAGCCAAAGATTTTTTGTCAAATGTGCAAACAGTGTGTGATATAGAAAATAGAACAAAGAATGAACTTAAGATTGTTGCTCAACAATTGGGATTTGTTGTTCGCTCTCATCAGTCTAAAGATCAGATTGTTGCCATGATTAATGAAAGCTTGTTCAATGTAACTCCTCCAAATGAGCAAACGCAGATTGAATTAGCTAAGTTACAGCTAGCCCTGCAGGAGGCTAAGGCTAAGGAGGCTGAATTTCAGGCAAAAGCTAAGGAGGCTGAGGCACAAGTTGAAATTGCTAGGATTCAGGCAGACCATGAGTATCGCATGAAACAAGGTGGAACTGGATCATCTTGCTCTGATGATTTTGATGTGGCTAAAAATGTTAAACTTGTCCCTCCTTTTAATGAATCTGATTTAACGAAGTATTTTCAGTTGTTTGAGAGGGTAGCTACAGGTTTTAATTGGCCTAAGGAGTATTGGACAGTACTCCTTCAAACTGTTCTCACCGGTAAAGCTCAAGTAACTTATGCATCTTTGCCTCAGGATCAGTCTGATAATTATGATGTAGTTAAGAGCTTGATTCTTAAGGCCTATGAGCTTGTTCCTGAAGCCTATAGAGTAAAATTTAGGACAACTTACAAGCAAGATAAGCAATCCCATGTTGAGTATGCAAAAATCAAAGAAGATTTGTTAGAGCAGTGGTTAAATTCTAAGAATGTGGATTCTGATTTTGGTAAATTTAAGCAGATGATTTTGCTGGAGGATTTCAAAAGGTGTATTAGTAAAGATGTAAGCCTATATCTTGATGAGAAAAGAATAGATAATTTGTCTGATGCTGCAGTTTTAGCTGATGAGTATGTTCTCACTCACAAGAGATATTCTAGAGAAAAAGGGAAAGCTGAGTGTAAGTACGTTGCCTCTACTCAGAGTACAGGTAACAGGAAAGAGAATAAAGATGATGTTTCTCAGGAAGTAAATACCAGCTTCACCTCTAGATTTCAGAAAAGTAAATGTACTTATTGTAGTAAGCTTGGTCATACTACGGAGAGATGTTTCAGGAGACAGCGTGATGTGAACAAAAAGGAGTCTTTAAATATTCAGTCAATTGGTCTAGTGTCCACCCTTGAGAGTTCCCAGAATTCTTTAACTGAGTTAACTGAACCTGCTTTGAGGGGTAACTTAAATTCTCATGATGGAGCTCCTCTTTTGAGCAGTAACGTGGGTGACACTCTCAAGAGTTCATGTGCTAATTTCCTGTCTGATGGTTTTGTCAGTCCTCTGGACAGTAATGACAGGAAATCAGTTCAAATATATCGTGATACAGGTGCTTGCCAATCCCTTTTGCTGACCAGTGTTCTAGGCTCTAATGTTAATTCCTCTGATGAAACTGTAATTTTACAAGGTGTAGGGAATAATTACTTCTCTGTTCCTCTGTGCAGAGTGAATTTAGAGTCTGGTTTTGTTAATGGTTCTGTTATGGTTGGGTTGGTTGAGACACTCCCAATGTCAGGTGTAACTTTCTTACTTGGAAATGATATTGGTGGAAGTCAAGTGTGTCCAGCTCCTCAGTTGTCTAGTGAGCCAGTGGCTGTGTCCCAGGATTGTGATGTCCCTGATGTGTTCCCTGCATGTGCTGTCACTAGGGCTAAGTCTAAAGTTACTGGTGATTTAGAGGATAATGATGATGATGATGTTATCCTAGCTGACACTTTTCTTGCTAATTTGGACCACTCACCAGATGAGGCAGTACCCCGTAGTGTTGATAATTTGTCTCGTCAAGAGTTGGTTGAGTTGCAGGTTGCTGACCCTGAGTTGAAAGGTCTAGCTAACTCTGCTTGCAGTGAGGAAGAGTCAGCTGGTGCTTCTACTTGTTATTATGTAAAGTCAGGAGTACTTATGAGGAAGTGGAGACCCTCAACAGCATCAGCCGACTGTGAATGGGAGGTTGTACATCAAGTTGTCATCCCTCGTGTTTGTAGGCAGGATATCATTAGAGTGGCTCATGATTCCAGTTTGGCAGGACACCTTGGAGTGAGGAAGACTGTGGCACGCATTTTGAAACACTTCTACTGGCCAGGTATCTTCAGGGATGTTTCCTGGTATTGTAAGTCTTGTCACACCTGTCAAGTTGTGGGGAAGTGTAATCAGACCGAAAAGGTTGCACCTCTAGTTCCCATTCCTCCTTTTGAGGCGCCTTTCACCCGTGTGTTGGTGGATATTGTGGGCCCTCTTCCTAAGACTTCTTCAGGATTTTCTTATGTGTTGACCATGATTGATATGGCTACTCGTTATCCTGAAGCCATTCCACTTAGAAACATCTCAGCAAAGAACGTGGTTAAGGAAATGCTAGGGTTCTTCACAAAGTTTGGTCTGCCCAAGGAGGTACAGTCAGACCGAGGAAGTAATTTCATGTCAAATGTTTTCAAGCAGTCTCTGAAAGAGTTGGGCATCACCCAGATCACGTCTTCAGCTTACCATCCCCAGACCCAAGGAGCGTTGGAGAGATATCATCAAACACTCAAATCGATGCTCAAGAAATACTGTTTGGAACATCAGAAAGACTGGGATAAAGGTCTTCCATTCGTTGTGTTTGCTGCAAGAGAATCTCCAAATGAATCACTGGGCTTCTCACCTTTTGAACTACTGTTTGGCCATGAAGTAAGAGGACCCCTTAAGTTACTCAAGGAATGCTGGCTGTCGGAGGAAGATGACGTCAACCTGCTGGAGTATGTGATGAAGTTCAAAGAACGGCTGTCCACTGCTTTACAGCTGGCGAGAGAGAATTTAGGAGCTGCTCAGGAGAAGATGAAGACTTGGTATGATAAGAAGTCCAGGTTACGCCACTTTCAGCCAGGAGATCAGGTTTTGATTCTGCTACCAGTTCATGGGCAACCTCTTCAAGCCAAGTTTAGTGGCCCTTATTTCGTGGAGAAGAAACTCAGTGATGTCAACTATGTCATCGCCACACCAGATCGTAGAAAGAGCAAGCAACTATGTCACATCAACATGCTAAAGTTATATCACAGGCGGGACGAAAATAATCCAGTCTGCACTGTAGCTGTTCCACCCGAGTCTGCAAGTGAAGCTCTCCCATGCAGTATGAGCCTGAGTGATAGTTTGGGGAAGAATCCTGATATCATGAATGATCTCCAGACTAAGCTTTCTCATCTACCACCCAAGGAAAGGCAGGAGTTTTCGGCATTACTGCAGGAGTACCCGCAAGTGTTCCGTGCTACTCCAGGAAGAACCACTGTGTTGATGCATGATGTCGATGTTGGAAGACGCAAAGCCAATTAAATTGCCTCCTTACCGTGTGAACCCAGTGAAAGTTCCTCTCATCCAGAAGGAGCTTGGCTACCTGTTGGACCACAAGATGATTGAGCCCTGTCAGAGCGAGTGGAGTTCTCCTGTCACTCTAGTCCCTAAGCCAGGTGGGTCACAGAGGCTTTGCATTGACTACAGACGTGTTAATCAGATAACCAAAACAGACACTTACCCTCTCCCTCGTGTGGAAGATTGCATAGACAAGATTGGAAAGGCTAGGTACATAAGTAAGTTTGATTTGTTAAAGGGATACTGGCAAGTACCTATGACTGAACGTGCTAGGGAGATCTCATGTTTTGTAACATCAGGAAAGACCTTTGCATTGTCTGTAATGCCATATACAGATTGTTTTAGAGTAATAAGAAATTTCCCTTGTAAATTTCTTTTTTCTTTGTGGGGAAGTGTTACATAGCCTATGATTTCATCATCCTTTGTGTAATTTTAACGCACAGTTGCTGCATGTTTGATCACGAGCGTGTTCTGCCTCAGTCTCCCCCTTCTACCATTATAGTAGAGTAAGTCGACATTTCTGTTATTCAGTGCGGGATTTTCAGCTCTTTGTCCCCATGGCTTGATTTGCGTGTCCTTATTACAAGTTGTATCAAGCTCTCCTGGCCCCTATATAATGAGCTCAGTCTCTGCATCATTGCCACTTAGATCTGCTCCTCATTTTGTTCACATCTCTGTCCTCCCCTGTACAAATATTATTATTGTGAGTGCTCAAGAAATCTCCAAACATCTAGCAGCTGTGTGTAATTTGAGTATAACTGTTGCATTTTTTCTTGTACTGTGTAGCATAAGGTTAGTTCTTGGGCCTGGTGAGGTTTTTGATTGGTGATGGGTTTTATGTCAGTCATTTTTGATAATAGTTTGTATCTGTAATTATTTATCTGGCATTCACTGAGTATTATCTGGTATCTCATTTTATCAGGGCTGACTTAGATAAATTTACTCTTGCTAATTTCGTGTTAATAGAGGCTATTGCAGTTAACCATATATTTAACCTGTTTATTTGCCATTACATTATCCTTATGAGTCCTGAATGTTTTGTTGTTAGTTTGAGCATTAAACTTTAACTTGTAATTTTACCTAACTCTTTTGTTTTGAACCTGGAACTTTACGGGACAGTAGTGATTTTTAGCATTCTCACTTAAAGTGTACGTTATCTTTCTCTGTTCCGTAACATAAATTTGGCGACCTCTTATCAGGATATTCAGGATATTATCATAAGGATATTGCTTGATATTTTGTGACTGTTACTTATTCATGATGGCTACTATTACTACACTTGATGAAGCCAAAGATTTTTTGTCAAATGTGCAAACAGTGTGTGATATAGAAAACAGAACAAAGAATGAACTTAAGATTGTTGCTCAACAATTGGGATTTGTTGTTCGCTCTCATCAGTCTAAAGATCAAATTGTTGCCATGATTAATGAAAGCTTGTTCAATGTAACTCCTCCAAATGAGCAAACGCAGATTGAATTAGCTAAGTTACAGCTAGCCCTGCAGGAGGCCCGTGCTAGGGAGGTTGAGGCACAAGTTGAAATTGCTAGGATTCAGGCAGACCATGAGTATCGCATGAAACAAGGTGGAACTGGATCATCTAGCTCTGATGATTTTGATGTGGCTAAAAATGTTAAACTTGTCCCTCCTTTTAATGAATCTGATTTAACAAAGTATTTTCAGTTGTTTGAGAGGGTAGCTACAGGTTTTTATTGGCCCAAACAGAATTGGCCAGTACTCCTTCAAACTGTTCTCACCGGTAAAGCTCAAGTAACTTATGCATCTTTGCCTCAGGATCAATCTGATAATTATGATGTAGTTAAGAGCTTGATTCTTAAGGCCTATGAGCTTGTTCCTGAAGCCTATAGAGTAAAATTTAGGACAACTTACAAGCAAGATAAGCAATCCCATGTTGAGTATGCAAAAATCAAAGAAGATCTGTTGGAGCAGTGGTTAAATTCTAAGAATGTGGATTCTGATTTTGACAAATTTAAGCAGATGATTTTGCTGGAGGACTTCAAAAGGTGTATTAGTAAAGATGTAAGCCTATATCTTGATGAGAAAAGAATAGATAATTTGTCTGATGCTGCAATTTTAGCTGATGAGTATGTTCTCACTCACAAGAGATATTCTAGAGAAAAAGGGAAAGCTGAGAATAAGTACGTTGCCTCTACTCAGAGTACAGGTAACAGGAAAGAGAATAAGGATGATGTTTCTCAGGAAGTAAATACCAGCTTCACCTCTAGATTTCAGAAAAGTAAATGTACTTATTGTAGTAAGCTTGGTCATACTACGGAGAGATGTTTCAGGAGACAGCGTGATGTGAACAAAAAGGAGTCTTTAAATATTCAGTCAATTGGTCTAGTGTCCACCCTTGAGAGTTCCCAGAATTCTTTAACTGAGTTAACTGAACCTGCCTTGAGGGTAACTTAAATTCTCATGATGGAGCTCCTCTTTTGAGCAGTAACGTGGGTGACACTCTCAAGAGTTCATGTGCTAATTTCCTGTCTGATGGTTTTGTCAGCCCTCTGGACAGTAATGACAGGAAATCAGTTAAAATATATCGTGATACAGGTGCTTGCCAATCCCTTATGCTGACCAGTGTTCTAGGCTCTAATTTTAATTCCTCTGATGAAACTGTAATCTTACAAGGTGTAGGGAATAATTACTTCTCTGTTCCTCTGTGCAGAGTGAATTTAGAGTCTGGTTTTGTTAATGGTTCTGTTATGGTTGGGTTGGTTGAGACACTCCCAATGTCAGGTGTAACTTTTCTTACTTGGAAATGATATTGGTGGAAGTCAAGTGTGTCCAGCTCCTCAGTTGTCTAGTGAGCCAGTGGCTGCGTCCCAGGATTGTGATGTCCCTGATGTGTTCCCTGCATGTGCTGTCACTAGGGCTAAGTCTAAAGTTACTGGTGATTTAGAGGATAATGATGATGATGATGTTATCCTAGCTGACACTTTTCTTGCTAATTTGGACCACTCACCAGATGTGGCAGTACCCCGTAGTGTTGATAATTTGTCTCGTCAAGAGTTGGTTGAGTTGCGGGTTGCTGACCCTGAGTTGAAAGGTCTAGCTAACTCTGCTTACAGTGAAGAAGAGTCAGCCGGTGCTTCTACTTGTTATTATGTAAAGTCAGGAGTACTTATGAGGAAGTGGAGACCCTCAACAGCATCAGCCGACTGTGAATGGGAGGTTGTACATCAAGTTGTCATCCCTCGTGTTTGTAGGCAGGATATCATTCGAGTGGCTCATGATTCCAGTTTGGCAGGACACCTTGGAGTGAGGAAGACTGTGGCACGCATTTTGAAACACTTCTACTGGCCAGGTATCTTCAGGGATGTTTCCTGGTATTGTAAGTCTTGTCACACCTGTCAAGTTGTGGGGAAGTGTAATCAGACTGAAAAGGTTGCACCTCTAGTTCCCATTCCTCCTTTTGAGGCGCCTTTCACCCGTGTGTTGGTGGATATTGTGGGCCCTCTTCCTAAGACTTCTTCAGGATTTTCTTATGTGTTGACCATGATTGATATGGCTACTCGTTATCCTGAAGCCATTCCACTTAGAAATATCTCAGCAAAGAACGTGGTTAAGGAAATGCTAGGGTTCTTCACAAAGTTTGGTCTGCCCAAGGAGGTACAGTCAGACCGAGGAAGTAATTTCATGTCAAACGTTTTCAAGCAGTCTCTGAAAGAGTTGGGCATCACCCTGATCACGTCTTCAGCTTACCATCCCCAGACCCAAGGAGCGTTGGAGAGATATCATCAAACACTCAAATCGATGCTCAAGAAATACTGTTTGGAACATCAGAAAGACTGGGATAAAGGTCTTCCATTTGTTGTATTTGCCGCAAGAGAATCTCCAAATGAATCACTGGGCTTCTCACCTTTTGAACTACTGTTTGGCCATGAAGTAAGAGGACCCCTTAAGCTACTCAAGGAATGCTGGCTGTCGGAGGAAGATGACGTCAACCTGCTGGAGTATGTGATGAAGTTCAAAGAACGGCTGTCCACTGCTTTACAGCTGGCGAGAGAGAATTTAGGAGCTGCTCAGGAGAAGATGAAGACTTGGTATGATAAGAAGTCCAGGTTACGCCACTTTCAGCCAGGAGATCAGGTTTTGATTCTGCTACCAGTTCATGGGCAACCTCTTCAAGCCAAGTTTAGTGGCCCTTATTTCGTGGAGAAGAAACTCAGTGATGTCAACTATGTCATCGCCACGCCAGATTGTAGAAAGAGCAAGCAACTATGTCACATCAAGATGCTAAAGTTATATCACAGGCGGGACGAAAATAATCCAGTCTGCACTGTAGCTGTTCCACCCGAAGTCTGCAAGTGAAGCTCTCCCATGCAGTATGAGCCTGAGTGATAGTTTGGGGAAGAATCCTGATATCATGAATGATCTCCAGACTAAGCTTTCTCATATACCACCCAAGGAAAGGCAGGAGTTTTCGGCATTACTGCAGGAGTACCCGCAAGTGTTCCGTGCTACTCCAGGAAGAACCACTGTGTTGATGCATGATGTCGATGTTGGAGACGCAAAGCCAATTAAATTGCCTCCTTACCGTGTGAACCCAGTGAAAGTTCCTCTCATCCAGAAGGAGCTTGGCTACCTGTTGGATCACAAGATGATTGAGCCCTGTCAGAGCGAGTGGAGTTCTCCTGTCACTCTAGTCCCTAAGCCAGGTGGGTCACAGAGGCTTTGCATTGACTACAGACGTGTTAATCAGATAACCAAAACAGACACTTACCCTCTCCCTCGTGTGGAAGATTGCATAGACAAGATTGGAAAGGCTAGGTACAAAAGTAAGTTTGATTTGTTAAAGGGATACTGGCAAGTACCTATGACTGAACGTGCTAGGGAGATCTCATGTTTTGTAACATCAGGAAAGACCTTTGCATTGTCTGTAATGCCATATACAGATTGTTTTAGAGTAATAAGAAATTTCCCTTGTAAATTTCTTTTTTCTTTGTGGGGAGGTGTTACATAGTCTATGATTTCATCATCCTTTGTGTAATTTTAACGCACAGTTGCTGCATGTTTGATCACGAGCGTGTTCTGCCTCAGTCCCCCCCTTCTACCGTTATAGTAGAGTAAGTCGTTCTCTCTGTTATACTTTGCGGGATTTTCAGCTCTCTGTCCCCATGGCTTCATTTGCGTGTCCCTCTTACAAGTTGTATCAAGCTCTGCCAGCCCCTATATAATGAGCTCAGTCTCTGCATCATTGCCACTTAGATCTGCTCCTCATTTTGTTCACATCTCTGTCCTCCCCTGTACAAATATTATTATTGTGAGTGCTCAAGAAGTCTCCAACCATCTAGCAGCTGTGTGTAATTTGAGTATAACTGTTGTTGTATTTTTTCTTGTACTGTGTAGGATGGGGTTGGTTCTTGGGCCTGGTGAGGTTTTTGATTGGTGTTGGGTTTTATGTCAGTCATTTTTGATAATAGTTTGTATCTGTAATTATTTATCTGGCATTCACTGAGTATTATCTGGTATCTCATTTTATCAGGGCTGACTTAGATAAATTTACTCTTGCTAATTTCGTGTTAATAGAGGCTATTGCAGTTAACCATATATTTAACCTGTTTTTGCCATTACATTATCCTTATGAGTCCTGAATGTTTTGTTGTTAGTTTGAGCATTAAACTTTAACTTGTAATTTTACCTAACTCTTTTGTTTTGAACCTGGAACTTTACGGGACAGTAGTGATTTTTTAGCATTCTCACTTAAAGTGTACGTTATCTTTCTCTGTTCCGTAACATAAATTTGGCGACCTCTTATCAGGATATTCAGGATATTATCATAAGGATATTGCTTGATATTTTGTGACTGTTACTTATTCATGATGGCTACTATTACTACACTTGATGAAGCCAAAGATTTTTTGTCAAATGTGCAAACAGTGTGTGATATAGAAAACAGAACAAAGAATGAACTTAAGATTGTTGCTCAACAATTGGGATTTGTTGTTCGCTCTCATCAGTCTAAAGATCAAATTGTTGCCATGATTAATGAAAGCTTGTTCAATGTAACTCCTCCAAATGAGCAAACGCAGATTGAATTAGCTAAGTTACAGCTAGCCCTGCAGGAGGCCCGTGCTAGGGAGGTTGAGGCACAAGTTGAAATTGCTAGGATTCAGGCAGACCATGAGTATCGCATGAAACAAGGTGGAACTGGATCATCTAGCTCTGATGATTTTGATGTGGCTAAAAAATGTTAAACTTGTCCCTCCTTTTAATGAATCTGATTTAACAAAGTATTTTCAGTTGTTTGAGAGGGTAGCTACAGGTTTTAATTGGCCCAAACAGAATTGGCCAGTACTCCTTCAAACTGTTCTCACCGGTAAAGCTCAAGTAACTTATGCATCTTTGCCTCAGGATCAATCTGATAATTATGATGTAGTTAAGAGCTTGATTCTTAAGGCCTATGAGCTTGTTCCTGAAGCCTATAGAGTAAAATTTAGGACAACTTACAAGCAAGATAAGCAATCCCATGTTGAGTATGCAAAAATCAAAGAAGATCTGTTGGAGCAGTGGTTAAATTCCTAAGAATGTGGATTCTGATTTTGACAAATTTAAGCAGATGATTTTGCTGGAGGACTTCAAAAGGTGTATTAGTAAAGATGTAAGCCTCATATCTTGATGAGAAAAGAATAGATAATTTGTCTGATGCTGCAATTTTAGCTGATGAGTATGTTCTCACTCACAAGAGATATTCTAGAGAAAAAGGGAAAGCTGAGAATAAGTACGTTGCCTCTACTCAGAGTACAGGTAACAGGAAAGAGAATAAGGATGATGTTTCTCAGGAAGTAAATACCAGCTTCACCTCTAGATTTCAGAAAAGTAAATGTACTTATTGTAGTAAGCTTGGTCATACTACGGAGAGATGTTTCAGGAGACAGCGTGATGTGAACAAAAAGGAGTCTTTAAATATTCAGTCAATTGGTCTAGT
>NC_137046.1:13107222-13187222 GCF_032717465.1 Coenobita brevimanus
GTTACATAGCCTCTAGTTTCATCATCACTTTGTGTAATTTTAACTTGCACTGATATGCTGCATGTTTGATCACAAGCGTGTTCTGCCTCAGTTCCCCCTTCTACCGTTATAGTAGAGTAAGTCGTCATTTCTGGAGTTCAGAGCAGGATTGTCAACTTTTTGTCCCCAAGGCTTCATTTGCTTGGCGTCCTTCTTACAAGTTGTATCAAGCTCTGCCGGCCCCTATATAATGGAAGCTCAGTCTCTGCATCATTGCCACTTAGATCTGCTCCTCATTTTGTTCACCACATCTCTGTCCTCCCCTGTACAGTTATTATTATTGTGAATTTCTCAGGAAGTCTCCAACCATCTAGCAGCTGTGTGATTTGAGTATAAGTGTTATTGCATTTTGTTCTTGTACTGTATAGCATAAGGTTAATTCTTAGGCCTGGAAAGTTTTTGTAAATTGTGTAGAATTCATTTTGTCAGCCAGTGGTAATAATAGTTTGTATCTGTAATTATTTATCTTGCATTAACTGAGCATTACCCAGTGTTTTCATTTCATCAGGGCTGACTTAGATAAATTTACTCATGCTAATTTCGTGTTAATAGAGGCTATTGCAGTTAACCATATATTTAACCTGTTTTTGCCATTACATTATCCTTATGAGTCCTGAATGTTTTGTTGTTAGTTTGAGCATTAAACTTTAACTTGTAATTTTACCTAACTCTTTTTGTTTGAACCTGGAACTTTACTGGACAGTAGTGATTTTTAGTATTCTCACTTAAAGTGTACATTATCTTTCTCTGTTCCGTAACATAAATTTGGCGACCTCTCATCAGGATATTCAGGATATTATCATAAGGATATTGCTTGATATTTTGTGACTGTTACTTATTCATGATGTCTACTATTACTACACTCGATGAAGCCAAAGATTTTTTGTCAAATGTGCAAACAGTGTGTGATGTAGAAAACAGAACAAAGAATGAACTTAAGCTTGTTGCTCAACAATTGGGAATTGCAGTTCACTCTCATCATTCTAAAGATCAAATTGTTTGCATGATTAATAAAAGCTTGTTTAATGTAACTCCTCCAAATGAGCAAGCGCAGATTGAATTAGCTAAGTTACAGCTAGCCCTGCAGAGAGGCTCGTGTTAAAGGAGGCTGAATTTCAAGCACGTGCTAAGGAGGCGGAGTCTCAGGCTAAGGAGGCGGAGTCTCAGGCTCGTATTCAGGAGGCTGAATTTCAAGCAAATGCTAAGGAGGCTGAATCTCAGGCTCGGATTCAGGAGGCACAAATACAGGCTCAGGCACAAATTGAACTTGCTAGGATTCAGGCAGACCATGAGTATCGCATGAAACAAGGTGGAACTGGATCATCTAGCTCTGATGATTTTGATGTGGCTAAAAATGTTAAACTTGTCCCTCCTTTTAATGAATCTGATTTAACAAAGTATTTTCAGTTGTTTGAGAGGGTAGCTACAGGTTTTAATTGGCAATAAAAAAAAGAAGTATTGGCCAGGTAACTCCTTCAAACTGTTCTCACCGGTAAAAGCTCAAATGTAACTTATGCATCTTTGCCTAAGGATGAATCTGAGTGAATTATGATGTAGTTAAGAGCTTGATTCTTAAGGCCTATGAAGCTTGTTCCTGGAAGCTTATAGAGTAAAATTTAGGACAACTTACAAGCAAGATAAGCAATCCCATGTTGAGTATGCAAAAATCAAAGAAGATCTGTTAGAGCAGGTGGTTAAATTCTAAGAATGTAAATTCTGATTTTGGTAAATTTAAGCAGATGATTTTGCTGGAGGACTTCAAGAGGTGTATGTATAAAGATGTAAGCCTATATCTTGATGAGAAAAGAATAGATAATTTGTCTGATGCTGCAGTTTTAGCTGATGAATATGTTCTCTCTCACAAGAGATATTCTAAAGAAAAAAGAAAAGCTGAGAGTAAGTAGCGTTGCCTCAGTACTCAGAGTACAGGTAACAGGAAAGAGAATAAGGATGATGTTTTCTCAGGAAAGTAAATACCAGCTTCACCTCTAGATTTTCAGAAAAGTAAATGTACTTATTGTAGTAAGCTTGGTCATACTACGGAGAAATGTTTCAGGAGACAGCGTGATGTGAACAAAAAGGAGTCTTTAAATATTCAGTCAATTGGTCTAGTGTCCACTCTTGAGAGTTCCCAGAATTCTTTAACTTAGTTAACTGAACCTGCTTTGAGGTGGGTAACTTAGAATTCTCAATGATGGAGCTCCTCTTTTTGAGCAGTAACGTGGGTGACACTCTCAAGAGTTCATGTGCTAATTTCCTGTCTTGATGGTTTTGTCAGTCCTCTGGACAGTAATGACAGGAAATCAGTTCAAATATATCGTGATACAGGTGCTTGCACAATCCCTTATGCTGACCAGTGTTCTAGGCTCTAATGTTACATTCCTCTGATGAAACTGTAATCTTACAAAGGTGTAGGGAATAATTACTTCTCTGTCCCTCTGTGCAGAGTGAATTTGAGAGTCTGGTTTTGTTAATGGTTCTGTTATGGTTGGGTTGGTTGAGACACTCCTAATAAGCCATGTCCAGGTGTAACTTTCTTACTTGGAAATGATATTGGTGGAAGTCAAGTGTGTCCAGCTCCTCAGTTGTCTAGTGAGCCAGTGGCTGCGGCCCAGGATTGTGATGTCCCTGATGTGTTCCCTGCATGTGCTGTCACTAGGGCTAAGTCTAAAGTTACTGGTGATTTAGAGGATAATGATGATGATGATGTTATCCTAGCTGACACTTTTCTTGCTAATTTGGACCACTCACCAGATGAGGCAGTACCCCGTAGTGTTGATAATTTGTCTCGTCAAGAGTTGGTTGAGTTGCAGGTTGCTGACCCTGAGTTGAAAGGTCTAGCTAACTCTGCTTACAGTGAAGAAGAGTCAGCCGGTGCTTCTACTTGTTATTATGTAAAGTCAGGAGTACTTATGAGGAAGTGGAGACCCCCAACACCATCAGCCGACTGTGAATGGGAGGTTGTACATCAAGTTGTCATCCCTCGTGTTTGTAGGCAGGATATCATTAGAGTGGCTCATGATTCCAGTTTGGCAGGACACCTTGGAGTGAGGGAAGACTGTGGCACGCATTTTGAAACACTTCTACTGGCCAGGTATCTTCAGGGATGTTTCCTGGTATTGTAAGTCTTGTCACACCTGTCAAGTTGTTGGGAAGTGTAATCAGACCGAAAGGTTGCACCTCTAGTTCCCATTCCTCCTTTTGAGGCGCCTTTCACCCGTGTGTTGGTGGATATTGTGGGCCCTCTTCCTAAGACTTCTTCAGGATTTTCTTATGTGTTGACCATGATTGATATGGCTACTC
Organism: Coenobita brevimanus; assembly: GCF_032717465.1. NCBI lineage: Eukaryota > Metazoa > Arthropoda > Malacostraca > Decapoda > Coenobitidae > Coenobita > Coenobita brevimanus. The sequence continues at coordinate 13,110,565 of NC_137046.1, forward strand.
GTTATCCTGAAGCCATTCCACTTAGAAACATCTCAGCAAAGAACGTGGTTAAGGAAATGCTAGGGTTCTTCACAAAGTTTGGTCTGCCCAAGGAGGTACAGTCCGACCGGGGAAGTAATTTCATGTCAAACGTTTTCAAGCAGTCTCTGAAAGAGTTGGGCATCACCCAGATCACGTCTTCAGCTTACCATCCCCAGACCCAAGGAGCGTTGGAGAGATATCATCAAACACTCAAATCGATGCTCAAGAAATACTGTTTGGAACATCAGAAAGACTGGGATAAAGGTCTTCCATTCGTTGTGTTTGCCGCAAGAGAATCTCCAAATGAATCACTAGGCTTCTCACCTTTTGAACTACTGTTTGGCCATGAAGTAAGAGGACCCCTTAAGTTACTCAAGGAATGCTGGCTGTCGGAGGAAGATGACTTCAACCTGCTGGAGTATGTGATGAAGTTCAAAGAACGGCTGTCCACTGCTTTACAGCTGGCGAGAGAGAATTTAGGAGCTGCTCAGGAGAAGATGAAGACTTGGTATGATAAGAAGTCCAGGTTGCGCCACTTTCAGCCAGGAGATCAGGTTTTGATTCTGCTACCAGTTCATGGGCAACCTCTTCAAGCCAAGTTTAGTGGTCCTTATTTCGTGGAGAAGAAACTCAGTGATGTCAACTATGTCATCGCCACACCAGATCGTAGAAAGAACAAGCAACTATTTCACATCAACATGCTAAAGTTATATCACAGGCAGGACGAAAATAATCCAGTTTGCACTGTAGCTGTTCCACCCGAGTCTGCAAGTGAAGCTCTCCCATGCAGTATGAGCCTGAGTGATAGTTTGGGGAAGAATCCTGATATCATGAATGATCTCCAGACTAAGCTTTCTCATCTACCACCCAAGGAAAGGCAGGAGTTTTCGGCATTACTGCAGGAGTACCCGCAAGTGTTCTGTGCTACTCCAGGAAGAACCACTGTGTTGATGCATGATGTCGATGTTGGAGACGCAAAGCCAATTAAATTGCCTCCTTACCGTGTGATCCCAGTGAAAGTTCCTCTCATCCAGAAGGAGCTTGGCTACCTGTTGGACCACAAGATGATTGGAGCCCTGTCAGAGCGAGTGGAGTTCTCCTGTCACTCTAGTCCCTAAGCCAGGTGGGTCACAGCAGCTTTGCATCGACTACAGACGTGTTAATCAGATAACCAAAACAGACACTTACCCTCTCCCTCGTGTGGAAGATTCCATAGACAAGCTCGGAAAGGCTAGGTACATAAGTAAGTTTGATTTGTTAAAGGGATACTGGCAAGTACCTATGACTGAACGTGCTAGGGAGATCTCATGTTTTGTAACACTAGGAAAGACTTTTGCATGTTCGGTAATGCCATATGGTATGAAGAATGCACCAGCCACATTTCAGAAGCTCATGGATGTTGTAACAGAGGGTTTGGCAGGGTGTGTTGTTTATATTGATGATGTATTAATCTTCAGTGACAACTGGAAAGATCACCTATGCCATGTCAGTAAATTTCTTGACCGTTTAGTTCATGCTAATCTTGCAGCTAATTTATCAAAGTGTGAGTTTGGTCAAGCTAAAGTTCAGTACCTTGGGTATGTAATTGGTGATGGACATGTTGCACCACCAGGAGCTAAGGTTCAGGTTATAAGTGATCTTCCCAGACCTAAAAGTAGGAAAGAGCTACAAAGATTTTTGGGAATGGTAGGTTATTACAGGAGATTTATTCTTAACTTTTCTCTTCTTGTATCACCACTTACAGACCTACTGAAAAAGGGAGTTAAATTTGTCTGGACCGATAACTGTGAATCCTCTTTCAACAAACTTAAAGCTATTCTGTTAAGTCAGCCAGTGCTCGCTACTCCAAATTTTGCTAAGCCTTTTAAGATGTCTGTTGATGCAAGTGATACAGGAGCTGGGGCTGTTTTGCTGCAAGAGGATGATCAGGGTATTGAACATCCTGTATCTTATTACAGTAAGAAGTTCACTCCACCTCAAAAGAACTACTCAACTATTGAGCAAGAGCTTTTGGCCTTGATTTTGGGTTTACAGCATTTTTCATTTTATTTGTGTTCTGGTTTTTGACCCCATAGTCATTTATACCGATCATAACCCACTGAAATTCCTTAGTAAGTTTAAAGATAAAAATCAGAGATTGACAAGATGGAGTCTACTTCTTCAGGAGTATTCATTAGACATACAACATGTCAAGGGGAAAGAAAATGTTATTGCAGATTGCTTATCTAGACTTTAGACAGATTGTTTTAGAGTAATAAGAAATTTCCTTTGTAAATTTCTTTTTCTTTGTGGGGAGGTGTTACATAGCCTATGATTTCATCATCCTTTGTGTAATTTTAACGCACAGTATGCTGCATGTTTGATCACGAGCGTGTTCTGCCTCAGTTCCCCCCTTCTACCGTTATAGTAGAGTAAGTCGTCATTTCTGGAGTTCAGAGCAGGATTGTCAACTCTTTGTCCCCATGGCTTCATTTGCGCGTCCTTCTTACAAGTTGTATCAAGCTCTGCCGGCCCCTATATAATGAGCTCAGTCTCTGCATCATTGCCACTTAGATCTGCTCCTCATTTTGTTCACATCTCTGTCCTCCCCTGTACAGTTATTATTATTGTGAATTTCTCAGGAAGTCTCCAACCATCTAGCAGCTGTGTGATTTGAGTATAAGTGTTATTGCATTTTGTTCTTGTACTGTATAGCATAAGGTTAATTCTTAGGCCTGGAAAGTTTTTTGTAAATTGTGTAGAATTCATTTTGTCAGCCAGTGGTAATAATAGTTTGTATCTGTAATTATTTATCTTGCATTAACTGAGCATTACCCAGTGTTTTCATTTCATCAGGGCTGACTTAGATAAATTTACTCATGCTAATTTCGTGTTAATAGAGGCTATTGCAGTTAACCATATATTTAACCTGTTTTTGCCATTACATTATCCTTATGAGTCCTGAATGTTTTGTTGTTAGTTTGAGCATTAAACTTTAACTTGTAATTTTACCTAACTCTTTTTGTTTGAACCTGGAACTTTACTGGACAGTAGTGATTTTTAGTATTCTCACTTAAAGTGTACATTATCTTTCTCTGTTCCGTAACTGTATATATATATATATATATATATATATATATATATATATATATATATACAGTGGGCTTGCACAGTGCGTGAGAGATTGGATGGTGCACGCGCTCGCGCACTGGGAATTCGCGTACTAGGAATACATAATCTTATGGGAATAATTATATATGGGCGGTACCCCCTCATACCTGGACATTTTTTGGCCCTTAGAAACATAATAAAGGTCATATGTTTCAGACATTGTACTAAAGCTATAGCTACAATAACAAAAATATGGGTAGTCACCTTAACCACAGTAGACAACAGGCCTGATGACCTTAAATAACAAGGGTTCCGAGGCGCGGCAACACTTGCAGTGCTGCACTCCCCACCGCACCAACACTTCCCTCCACAGACTCCTGTTGATCACCTTCCCCAGGAGCATCCAAGTCACTCACTTCGGCCATAAACCCTTCAAGGTCGAATGCTGACACTTCTGACATTGCATCCTCTTCATCCTCATCAGGATCAGGAGCAGACAATGTCGATAGTTCCGCTGTTTCACCAACTTGAGCCTGCTGTGTGTAGCTTGTTATGAGCGTCTGTCTTCTCCTGTTTATTTCTTCCCTGTGCCTGTCTGTGCAGAAACGGAAGAGTTTGTTGATACCAACCAGAAGTTCCTCCATTCTTAGGTTGCTCACTTCCTGTGCCTTCACCTCTTCCTTGAGCTTATCCACGGCAGCAAGGATCTTGCTAATGTTTGACATACACAGCTCAGTCCTGCCTTCCATCACACTAGGCTGCTCAACTTGACTCTGTCTGGCATCGGGCTCGGCGTCAGCCTCGTCTATCCATTGCAACACTTCCGCGGGAGGTTGTTCCTCAGTAGCAGTGTGCACTTCTTGTATGTCCGCCAATTTAACGTCCTCAAAACCTGGTACAGCTTGTGCTGCTGTCAATGTTGCTGCCTCAACATCGGCCAGTAGTTGAATGGCCGTCTCCTGGGTGATGCACAGGTGAGGCACGAGCATTCGCCATGCATGGTTCACCGTTGCAGGTGTAATCTGGTGCCAGGCTTGAAGGAGAAATTCAACTGCGTCCTTCACCATAAAGTTACGCCAAAATGCCTCAACAGTCATGGCATCTGTAGTAGGTTGGGATAGAGGTGCTGGTGGAGATGGAACGGGAGCAGATGCCTCATCAAGGTCTTTGTCATGATCTTCTTGTAGGGCATGAAGCTCTTCTTGTGTGTCGGTCTTCCTGCGTAGGTACTCGTACACTTCCTTATGGTAGAAATGCTTCACTGTGGCGATTAGTTCTTGATCGAGTGGCTGCATTAGTGACGTTGTGCGGGGCGGCAGAAACACAACACGACAATCATTGTGAAGATCTTCCAGGTATGGTGAGTGACTTGGTGCATTATCAAGCACAAGGAGCATCTTAAATGGAATGCCCAGCTCCCAACAATTGGCTCTCGCATCAGGGACACACCGCCTCGTTAACCAGTCTGCCATAATGTTCCCGGTCATCCAACCATTTACGGACTTATACCAATACACGCCACTTGCATCCATGTTCATGAGGTTTTTGTAGCACCTTGGATGTGAAGCTGTGTGTACAACAACTGGCCTCATCTTGTGGCTCCCAGACAGGTTTACAGCTAACATTACCGTCATCTTACACTTCTGGAGCTTGCGACCATGGGCTTGTTTCTGTCTTTTAGCAATGTAAATTGATTTTGGTATGGCCTTGTAATATAAGGACATTTCATTGATGTTGTAAATCTGGTCCTTGGTGTACTGTCCCTCTTCAATAATCGTTTTAAATATTGCAGGATAATCTCTTGCGGCCAGCTTATCATCAGAGGCACGTTCACCAGACAATTTCACGTAACGGAGTTCCTTGCACTTGAGAAAACGGTCCAGCCATCCAACCGATGCCCTGAACGGTTTTTCCACTTTTAACCTTCGAGATGCAGCCTTGTAAAAGAGCTGGGCTTGGTTCCAAATAAATCTTCCATTGAGTGGAACACCTTCATTTTCTTTCCGCATTATGAAGGTGGCAAGATAACGCTCCATTAATATCATAGCACGATTTCCCACCCACGAACGGCCGTCTAGGTCAGAGGCACCGTACGTCTTCACTACAGCCTTTATGGCTTCACGGCTCTTCCACACAGTTCTCACTGTAGATTCAGCCAGTCCCAGGGTTCTCCCGATAGCCGTGTTTCCTTGACCCTCCTCCTTCATCTTAATTATCTTTAACTTGGTGGCGTGCATCAGAAGTTTCTTTACTCTTGGGGTTGGAGCCATGGTGCAGCAAAGTACAGGCAGTACAAAAAACACCACACGTTGTACACGACAGGTTAGCTGTAGAAAGCGGATCCGCACAGTGCACGAGCCGGGACTGTTATGGCGCGCCTGCTCCCTTATACCCCAAGCTGCACAGTAGAATGCCCGGGAATTTCTGTGCATCAACATGACGACACGTGACGCGCTCTGAGAGGGGTGGTCGTGCACTAGTAGAAAATGGCATTTTTGAGCCACTCCTTGCCTCTGCCTCGCGTTCTGTGCGGTAAACTCGCGCATTAAAGGGTTTTTGGTTATGATTTTTGGTCACTCGTTCACAAGGCGAATCGTGCACTGCGGTGATGCGCACTGTGCGAGCCCACTGTATATATATATATATATATATATATATATATATATATATATATATATATATATATATATATATATATATATATATATATATATATATATATATATATATATATATATATATATATATATATATATATATATATATATATATATATATACATATATATATATATATATATATATATATATATATATATATATATATATATATATATATATATATATATATATATATATATATATATATATATATATATATATATATATATATATATATATATATATATATATATATATATATTCTCATCAGCCGTTTGAGTGTCCACTGCAGGACCAGCCTATCCTCTCCGAAGTGGGGACGATACAGGTAATGTATCTCTACCAAGTGGCTTAGTATGTCTGGTAAAGATTGTATGTAGGGTGAGAAGTGCTTGTAAGTGTAACTGTAGTGTTGTAGTGGCTTTGGACTGCGTGTAGTCTGTGAACCAAGTGTAATCGGCCCGTGCAAGCCGACTGCGTGCAAGCATACTTTATTGTATGCGAGACTGGTTCAGCTACAGTACCCCTTGTGTCCACCAATGCAGTATGTGGACGAAAACCCTCGTTCTTCAGTGTACGAAAATGCACACTTTACCACTGTATCACAGAGGCATATATATATATATATATATATATATATATATATATATATATATATATATATACAGTATATCAGCCCCTTTCCCAGTGACTACTCTGAGCGATGCCTGGAACCACTCTCTGACTCACTTCTTCATTTCTGCAACATTCTTGGCCTTTCCTCTAACTTTCTGTCGAACACCACCTCTCCTCCACTAAACCTCATCTTCCCTTCTTGACAGAGACTCAGGTGTCTGAGGCAACTGACAGCAAACCCTTTTCTTTTTCCTCCTACTTTCTCTATACTCATTTCAAAGCCAAAGGTGGATGTTGTGTATATGTATGCAACGATATATCCCTCTCTCATGTTCCTGAACTTGCTTCTTCTGAATTCTCTACTCTCTGGCTTTGGCTTTCTTGTCATTTTCTGACTAAATATATCTACACTGTTTGTTTATCCCCTGATTCTACTGAGAATAAAAAATTCTTTGACTATCTTACTTCTGTGATGGAACACATTCTATCCATTTCTCCTTTCTCTGAAGTCACCATTCTGGGAGATTTCAATGTTCACCACCACCTTTGGCTCACCTTTCCTTTCACTGATGCACTTGGTGAACAAACATACATCCTATCTATCCTTAATGACCTAGAGCAGCTTGTACAGCACCCTACCCATATCCCTGACCGCCCTGGACAGAGCTCCAACCTGCTTGACCTCTTCCTTACAACTAATCCTTCTGTTTACACTGTTAATCTTTCCTCTCCTTAGGGCTCCTCCAATCACAACATTATTACCTTAACCTGTCCTATCGTTCCGGTATGGCCTGTGGACCCTCCAAAGAAACGTCATCTGTGGCACTTCGGAGCTGCAGTTTGGAAGGCCCTCAGGCAGTATTTCTTTGATTTTCCATGGAATGATTATTGCTTCCATGGCTGGGAGCCATCTGAGTGTGCTTTGCGAATTACGGAGGTTATTCTCTCGGGCATGGAAGCATACATTCCTTTCTCATATCCTTTGACTAATGCAAGAAAGCCTTTGTTTAATCACGCTTTTTCTAATGCTGTACACAACAAAGAGAGGGCCTATAAAAGGTACCAGAGCCAACCCACCCATGAATCACATCATGTTTATGTTTCTGCCTAGAATCGTGCTTAGTCTGTTCTTCGCACTGCTAAATATAACTTCTTCTGAACTAAGTGTTCTCAACTCTCCAACTCGAATTCTTTCCATTCCTTCTGGCACCTTGCCAAAAACCTTTTTAACAACTTTACCTCACCATCCTACCCTCCTCTTTTCTATTCTGATGGCTCTGTACGTATTTCTTCTACTGATAAAGCAGATCTCTTTGTTCAGACTTTCTCCTCCAATTCCACTTTATACAATTCCAGTGCTGTTCCTCCATCGCTTCCCCCCTCAGAAATCCTCATGACTGACATTAAAATTTCTTCAGCTGATGTATTTTCTGCCATCAATGGCCTCAATACTAACAAGGCATTTGGGCCTGATGGAATCTCTCCTGTTGTCCTCAAGAAATGTGCTTCAGTGCTTACACCCTGCCTGGGTAAACTCTTTCGCCTTTGTCTGTCAACTTGTACCTTTCCTTCTTGCTGGAAGTTTACTCTCGTTCAGCCAGTTCCAAAGAAGGGTGACTGTTCCCAACCCTCTAACTATCGTCCAATTGCTTTAACATCCTGTGTTTCAAAAGTTTTCGAGTCAATTCTTAACAGAAAAATTTTAAAGCATATTTCCTATCACAACCTTCTCTCTGATCGTCAGTATGGGTTCCGTCAGAGGCGCTCCACTGGCGATCTTCTCACCTACCTTTCAGACTCCTGGTCATCCTCCTTTCGGGACTTTGGCGAAAGCTTTGCCATTGCACTTGACATCGATCGAGTCTGGCATATATCTTTAATTTCCAAACTGCCCTCTAACGATTTCTATCCTTCTATCTGTGCCTTCATCAACAGCTTCCTTTCTGGTCATTCTATAGCTGCTGTTGTAGACGGCCATCGTTCTTCTACATCTATCAACAGTGGTGTTCCTCAGGGCTCTGTCCTTTTACCAACTCTCTTCCTTATATTCATCAATGACCTTCTAAGCTGTACATATGACCCTATCCACTCATGCGCTGATGATTCCATCCTTCACCTTTCTATTTGGTTCCCGCAACGTCCATCTCAGCAGTTACTTCAACAAACAGGGATGAGGCTATGGCACACCTAATGTCTAACTTGGCTCGTATCTCTGACTGGGATAAAAATAATCTTGTTATTTTTAATGCATCAAAAACTCAGTTTTTGCACCTATCAACTCGACACTATCTTGCACAGGAGTACCCCCTAAGGTTCAGTAATATGCAGCTCAATCCTGCATCATCTTTGAACATGCTTAAGGTTTCATTCAGTCGGGACTTATCTTGGAAAAATCATATTGCATCTCTTGTAAAAGCTGCTTCCAAGACATTAGGTGTTCGTAGTCGACTCTGTACCTTTTTTACCCCTGCACAGTTGTTGACTTTATATACGGGTGTTATTCTCCCCTGTTTAGAGTACAACTCTCATGTTTCGGGTGGCTCCCCACATACAGCTCTTCTCAATAGGGTGGAGTCAAAGGCTTTTCGTCTCATCAACTCACCTCCTTTTACTGGCTCCCTTCAACCTCTGTCTCTTCGCTGACTGTTGCATCTTTATCTCTTTTTTATCGCTACTTCAATGATTACTGCTCCTCTTAATTGTCTGCTTGCATCCCTCCATCTTTACGACGGGTGCGTAGCACCCGTCTAACAACAAATTCTCATCCCTTTTCTGTCCAACTCTCTAATGCAAGAGTTAACCGTTACTCCCAGTTTTTCATTTATGCAACAGGTCAACTCTGGATCTGTCTCCCTCTGTCTGTATTTCCTACTTTCTATGATCTCCACTCTTTTAAACGCAGTGTGTCCAGGCATCTCGAAATGATCGGAATTTGAATTTGGCTCTCTTTTGTATTGTTTTTGTTTTTTCTTGGAAGGAACGGTTTGCGGGCTCCTGGCCTTTGGTTCCTTCTTTCTTCCATAATGTATATATGTATATATATTATATATATTGCATATATATATATATATATATATATATATATATATATATATATGAAGCCTCTGTGGTACAGTGGTAAAAGTGTGTGTTTTCGTACACTGAAGAACGAGGGTTCGCGCCCCGCCAGGGTAATAAACTTTGGGAGCATTCTTCTGGCCACGTACTGCTTGGCGGACATAAGCGGTGCTGTGGTTGAACCAGTGTCGCATACTATAAAGTATGCTTGCACCCAGTCGGTTTGTGCGTGCCGATTACACTTGGTCCACAGACTACACACACATCCAAAGCCACTACAACACTACAGTTACACTTACAAGCACTTCTCACCCTACATACAGTCTCTACCAGACAGCCTAAGCCACTTGGTAGAGATACATTACCTGTATCGTCCCCACTTCAATTGGGATAGGCCGGTCCTGCGGTGGACACTCAAACGGCTGATGATATGATATGATGATATATATATATATATATATATATATATATATATATATATATTGCATATAATAGATAGATAGATAGATATAGATACAGGCAGATATATATATATATATATATATATATATATATATATTTAATCCATTGGATCCCAGGGGTGCTGGGCGAGACATGGCACTGGGAGGGTACTATGCGTGCCACCCTCCGCCTATCAGTTCATGGTTGCGAAGCTCATAGGTCCCTACCTGGGGGTTCCCTACTTTATATATACAGTAATCCCTCTAATATCCGAATGCCCAATATCTGAACATCCCCACTAACCGGACATAATCGTCCCAGGATCCAATATTCCCAAAATGATCTGAAAACCGCAAAAAATTCCCCCCCCCCAAAAAAAAAAAAAATTTCCCGCCCGTAATTTGAACTTGGCGCGCGCAATGCAGGACAGCTTTGTTGTGGCGAGGCATTCCTCCGACGTCTGATAGAGCGCCGCTGCATCCTCCCCACTTTCCGCCTGTCTCTCGTCGTAAGTGGACGCTCGTCGTCATGGCAGCCCACGTGCTCGCTTTTGTGGTGGTTCCTTACCTGCTGCAGGCACTCCTGCTGCTCCCGTGCCTCTTATTAGTTTGTATGATGATGGCCCTGCCACTTGAGAAGAGGAAGAGAGTGGTGTTGACTCTGGAGAAGAAACGGGAGATATTTGGGAAAGTAGATGCGGGGTGGTCTTCTTCCCGCATCCTCCGCGAGTTCAGCCTGGCCTGATCTACTTTGTTCGATATCAAGAGATCCCGAGACAAACTCATGCAGTACACGGCTGACTTCTCATCGAGAAGCAAACGCAATGTGGAGAGGAAGGTGATATTTACTCCCAAATTTGCTGAAATCGACTGCTCCACATTGATTTGGTATCAACAGCAACGTGCTGCTGGTATGATGGTACGTGGTACGGAGCTGAAGGCTGCTGCTGAGAAGTTCGACAGGCTTCACGACGCCCTAGACTTCAAGGCATCCAAGGGTTGGCTCTTCGCGTTCAAGTTACGGCATGGCCTTACCAACCGTAAAGCTCATGGTAAAGCTTTGGACGCTAACGAGGATGGAGTTGACGAGTTTTGGCACAAGGTGAAGGGCTTGATCGACAGGGAGGGCCTCACTCTCGGTCAAGTCTACAATGCTGACAAAACTGGTTTATTCTATCACTCTTTGCCAAAGAACACTCTAGCCGAGGAGACGGAGAAGCATGTACCTGGCTGCAAGCTCTCCAAGCAACGGATATCTGCTTTGTGTTGTGCCAGTGCTAACGGCATGCACCGGCTTAAGCCCATTATTGTTGGCCGTGCAAAGCAGCCTCGGTGTCTTCGTGGGGTGATGGATGTCCTTCCTGTCGTCTGGTACCATTCTTTGAAGGCATGGTTTACAGCCCAGATCCTCAAAGACTGGTTCCACCGCCACTTCGTCAAGGAGGTCATACATTACCAGACGAAGACACTGGGAATCCCGCGCGACCAGGTAAAGGCCCTCCTTCTCCTCGACAATGCACCTGCCCACCCATGCGACAAGGACTTGGTGGCTGAGAATGGTTGGATTAGGTGCATGTTTCTGCCACCTAATACGACTGCTCTCATCCAACCAATGGACCAAGGAGTGATCGAGGCAACAAAGCGCCTATACCGAAGGAAGTTCCTGGACGAGGTGATGGTTGTTCTCGAGGACGAGGACGAGCGCAGGGAGGGACGGGACACGCGAGGCCAGCGGACTTTGGAAAACCTTCGCCGCTACAACATCAAGTCTGCAATCTACAACTGGGCCAGTGCATGGAAGGAAGTCCCTGTCAAGACTCTAGAAAATGGTTGATCTCGTCTGCTTCTCGGAACGGATGTGGAGTACGATTTTCTTGGTTTTGACGTGGATGACTTCCATGCACGGCTACGTACGCATGGCGATGATGTTGATGTGGACGATGTGTGTGAGTGGTTGGATGACGACGAGGGCGATCCTGGGTATCAGACATTGTCTGATATTGAGATCGCATCTTCAGTTGCAGGTGTCAGTACCCAGCTTGAAGATTCCAACGAGGACGGCGATGATGATGCTGACTCCTCTCATCATGACACTACTCCAGCCATCCCCAAGCTGAGCACACTCCGGGAACACCTAGAGTTCGTTCTCGACTACCTGGAACACCCAGACTGCGACAGGGAGATGGGGCCCTTGGGACTTGTGGAGGAAGTGCGTGCTTTCAGGCAGTGCATCATCAATCGTCAGAATCGTCGGTCCTTGCATCAATCAACGATTGACAATTTTTTCAGGCCAGTTACCCCCGCTGTGCCCAGCCCTGGCTCCACTCCGTTGCCTCCCCAAGACAGGCCCTCATGCTCCGAGCCACAGCCCAGCACATCAGCCACTGTGGAGTCACCGCTCGACGTGAGTTTGCGTCTGTCTTCAGAGTCATCTGCAGTGGGTACGCCATCACCACGACCCAGCGACACACCCCTAGGTCACCTGCCAGTGATACTCTCGGACTCTGACAGTGATTAAACAGCAAGAACTTCTCCACTAGACCACGTGGGAATTTACAGTGTTGTGCAGTGAAAGAAACTGTGTTGTGTTAAGGATTTACAGTTGCGAGTGAGAAGACAATTGTGGAACAAAATTTAACGTAAATAAACTTGTTTGTTTTTGCTTTAGAAAATGGTTAGAAGAGTGGGAAAAGTTAAAGTGCAGAGTGCAACATTTAGTAAGTTACAATGGAGCATAAGTTAGACGAGAGTGCGCACTGTGAAGAGAACGGACTTCTGAGTGCGATTGACTAAGTTCAGTGCAAGACTTCATGAACAGTGTACTGCAAGTGCTTCAGGAAATCCTTCTTACTGTCAGAGTCCGAGAGGAGGCGGTTATTCATCAAGATGGCCATGGACTTGCTGTAAGTAGGCAGAATGTTTCATACTGTACTCTTTTCCATATTATACTTACCTCAAACACCTCATTTCACTCTTTAATGTCCTTTATTGGTGTGAATAGAGTGTTAGGAGCTATGCATGTGCAGTAGGAAAGTGTTTTTCTGAGTTAGGCTAGGTTAGGGTCCATAAGTACCAGTCCAGGAGCCAGGCACTTGTAAGTACCCAGAATGTTGAATATTGTATGAACCTACCTCAAAACCCTCATTTTATGCTTCTTTTGCATTTATTTCAGTCTTTTATGTGTCTTATTGGTGTGATTTGGGTCTTAAATAGGTGCTATGCATGTCCAGAGGGAGTTGTATAGGTGTTTCTCTGAGTTAGGGTCCATAAGTACAAGTCTCTAAGCTGGGGCCCGATATCCGGACAGGACCACTATCCGGACCTTCCTATGGCTCTATTTCGTCGGATGTTGGAGGGATTACTTATATATATATATATATATATATATATATATATATATATATATATATATATATATATATATATATATATATGCATATTGCTCATGAAGTGCCACCTTGTAGTGGTAAGCACTGGCAAGCTTTATTGCTCTACCTAATAGGGCCAGACTAGATAGGTGCAGAGGTTGTGTTCTCCCTGTTATACACTGTTTTCCTGCAGAGCACAGTAGTGGTTGAACACATCCTGTGTTATGAGCCTTGTTTATCCCATTCTTGTCACCACTGTTGTGTTCTCCCAACTCTTAAGCGACCATAATTCCCTGAAGCCAAAAGCAGGACACAGGTCTACCAAGTATCTTGAAGGACCACTAATCCATACACACACCAATTATACTGATATAAGCTACAACATACGCCAACAGTAACCTACTTAGCCCAACACAAAACAATTTGCGTACTTACCGTCCACTGCTCGTGCTTTTCATCGTAGCATCACGGGAGATGATCTTAGTTTACTGTAGAATTCCGAACAGGTGTGGTTGAAGTTAACTTTCGTAACTAGTAAGACTTTGAGAGCTGGGACTCTTAGCTGTGATTTTTAAAATACAGTTTGTTCATCTGGGAGCAAACACGTACAGTAGATGAATTTGTTACAGGGATACACAGAATGAATTGAACCAATTTTAACATCTGCTGGTCAGCAATACTTTTGTCCTTAAAGTTAGTGAATATTTCTACCCAGCGTTGGTGTGTGGGTATCTTAGCTGCATTCCATTCCATTACTTCTTCAACAGTAATATAATTCTTGACATAAAAATGCGTAAAAAAATAAGTATCAGACTCTGAATCACATAAATTCTTTTTTGCAGCAAAATGCGTTGTTTTTGCGACATATTGTCATTTTGGTATTTGCTTTAATGAGGTCAACCTGATATGAGCAAATTTTGCAAGTGACCTGGCCACTGGCCTAAGTACTGAATGCACGTGTCATAAAAAATCTGTAGCTGCTATCAGTTCAGGTGAGGAACCCTTACTGAAACAAAAATACATTGTCTTTCTTGGATTCCAGATTCTGCTTCAAATCACAAATTGCGATCATAACTTCCACTGCTGTTGTATCTTCCCTCTCAATACCTGAGATGATGGAAAGTAACTGACTGCCTATACATTAAGTTAAGCCAGATTTCAGCATAGGGGTTCTCAAAAAAAAAAAAAAAAAATCGTTAGAACAAAAGGGCATTTGCTTTGGCTCAGAGCATATGGCTTTAAGCCAGGAAAGAGTCCAAGAATTCTCTTGGCAGCAGGCATTTGTGCTAACCATCTTGTTTTACCTTGCCCCACTAGTTGTTTATATTCTATTTCCACAAAATCGCAGAAGTCCTTCAAATCTTGTACTTTAACTGTGTACAGGTAGAAAGATGAAGATATCTTAACAACAACTAGTTGTACCCCAATTGGCAAGCTGTTGCAGGCAGTCTGCACAGCATTATGCAAAACATGGGCACTGCATCGAATAACAACCAATTCTATGTCTACCAAAGTAATAAGTCTCCCGAAAACGTTATTAACTCTTTTTCCTTGAACTCCACCGAAGTTACATTTTTTCACCACATACAGCAAGGTTATGCTTTTGGAAAGGATCTGTTAAGTAGTTCACCACAATATCCGAGTTTTTTCCAAGCTGAGCCTTTCAAAGTCAGTTAGTCTTGTCATGAATACTAATAAAGGGACAGGGTAGTCTGCTACTAGAGGGTTGGTTAATTGCGCACGCCCACCCCCAAGCTCCCCTCCTTAACCCCATCAAAGCACTGATGTGTCAGGGAGATGGATCAGAGATCTGAAGCTTAGCTCAATCACTTCTTGCCTCATCTAATGTTACTTTCATTTATCCTTTTCTAAGGTGTATTATTTGGAGCATAGACGCAGTTTCAATTCCTTGAGAAGTAAATATATTGAAGTTTTAACAGATATGAATAGAATGACTCCACTGTATAGAGATGGTTTTTCAAATATTAATTCAGCGTCTTCTAACTGATATATTAGAATCCAAGTAATAGCGACAAGTTATATGATTATTAGCCACGTACGTCCCTCTCCTGCCTTGTCATCTGGGGACCCACATATCCACCCACCCACCCCATGGTCAGTTCACCCAACACGACTTGCTGACCACACTCCGGCCACTCATCATGCACAGACATCTGGGCGACCCATCCAGCCCACGGATCCCGGCCACCCATCCTGCCCACCCACGAATGCCACCCACCAAGCTCACCTAACAATGCCACCCAACACATCCTCCCACTCTCCTGCCCACCCTGGACCCAACCACCCACCCAGAGCACCCCGGCCACGCAATCTTCTCACCTACCCTGGCGACCCACCGTGCCCACTCACCCTGGTGATCTACTTTGCCCTCACATTCCGGTGACCCATCTTGCCCACCGAATCCAGCCATCCACCCTGCCTGCCCATGAATGCCACCCACCCTGCTAACCCAACTATGCCATCCATCACATCCACCCACCCAATCCTTTCACCGTACTCACCTACCTCTTCCACCCTGAGAACCCACCCATCCTATCCACTCACACCTCCAGCCGAACCACCTGCCCATGCACATGCCCACCATCCTTCTTGCCCAACCCCATTCACCATCCCACCCACCCTCCTAACCTCACTCATTCACCAAACTCATCCCATCCAAACCTACCTTACCAACCTTTCCCCGACCACCCACAGATCCAGCCATTCACCCATCCAGCCCACCCCACGCATCCACTCACTATCCCATCTACCCCTACAGTCCACCCCAAGTCACTCCACACACTCCACTCAACCAACCCACCGCTCCCTTGCCAACCATTCTGCCCAACCACCGTAGCGATGCACCGAATCACCACACCCACCACCCAATCTTATCCACCCCACCCACCCAACCAAATGACTCCAACACACACACACACACACACACACACACACACACACACACACACACACACACACACACACACACACACACACACACACCGCTCGCTGGCGCAGTGGTAACGTTCTCGCTTGCCAACTGGTGGACGGGAGTTCGCGCCTGGCTCAGGTTGCGAAAAGTTTCACTGATGAAGTGAGTGGTTACTGTCCCCCTTGAGCAAGGGGATGTGTGTGTGTGTGTGTGTGTGTGTGTGTGTGTGTGTGTGTGTGTGTGTGTGAAGGTCACAGCCTTGCCCTTAGATCGGACTATATGAGCTCTCAGCTCCCTTCCGGGAGGGTAAAAAGCTGACGATCACGACCATCAAGTGATAATGACCGACCCGGTGAATTACACACACACACACACCAGAGGGAGAGTAAAGCAATATTTCGTTTGCTTTTTCGTGTGTGCGTGGGAGAATACCTTAAACAGATATCACGTGCAAATGATTAGAGGTGGAGAGTTGTTTTCAGTAACTTACTGTTGTAGAATAGGAAAACGACTTGTGAGATCAGTATTAAACGTTATAGTCAAGTGTGTGCGTGACTGCAGCCATACTGAACAGTATTTTGGAGGAATTAGCCTTAGAGATCCGTTGAATTTCTTCTGATATGCCATCTCTTATACCATGCAGCGATAGTTTCACACTCCGATGAGTCAACAGACAGGTTATACAAACTTACAAAAACTTATTCTAATCTATGTTTTAACTTACGCAAGGTGTCCATACTAGTAACATTAAAATTCTGGCATAAAGGCCGATCGGTGTGTGACATGTAAGACTGCTTGACCCCAGAAAGAGGAGGCTTTGTCTATGGCCATAGTTGCGCGCGCGTGAGCACACACACACACGCACACACACACACACACACACACACGCACACACACACACACACACACACACACACACACACACACACACACACACACACACACACACACACTTACACACACATACACACACACACACACACAACACACACATATACACACACACCCAACACACACCCAACACACACACACACACACACACACACACACACACACACACACACACACACACACATTCATTCATTCATCATCGAATCCAGTGTTGCCTTATGAGGAGCGATGAAGGCCGGGGCTAGGCAAATTGGTCTTGACATTTAAGATGAGTGTGACCAGGCTCACTCATCCTTGGGTGGTATTATGTGAGCAGTCAACCCCAACCATCCCTTGGATATAAACCTGCACTGGCTCAATCCGATTGAAGCACCTTAATTACCCACTAAACCACCAGGCGCTATAATTGGGTTACATGTTTACCACCCAGCGTAGTAAAGGGTTTCCCGGTGAACAGGAAACCACTTGGCTTGTCACTCAGTGTAGAGTTACCCCTAGACAGAAGAAAAGGAGAGAATGAAGGGAAGAAAAACACCAGAGGAAAGGAAGAAATAAGGAAGGGGAAAGGGCGAGCACCCAAGCAGCACTATATCGAGTGTGTGGATGGTGAGCGCCCCCACCTACCACAGTGCAATAATGCAACACACACACACACACACACACACACACACACACACACACACACACACACACACACACACACACACACACACACACACACAATTCACAAATTTAAGGATATGTACGATAAATATGGTTTAAGACACGGGACAGTACGAGCTTGACTCATTCCTGTAAAGATACAATTAGGTAAGAACAATTAGGTAAGAACAGACACACACACACAGACGCACACACACACACACACACACACACACACACACACACACACACACACAAACACACACACACACACACACACACACACACACACACACACACACACACACACACACACACACACACACACACACACACACACGCAAAATCCACTCTGAAGTTAAGTATTATGTAAAGAATACATGAGAAGGTATAGATCAACACAATTGTCAGTGATTTATTGCATAAAATACTTTTGCTTCCTTTGTTAGGCACGAATATGAGAGTATCTAAAGCGTGTGAAGACTTTCTGTAGGAAGAGCTGAGACTGGCAGATAAACTGGCAGGGCCAGGCGGAGGGATGGGAGAGGAGGGTGGGAGAGGGTGTAGGATTTGAAGACTGTGAAGGGGAAGGATGAGATGTGTAAGTGTCTAGCATTGTTTTAATAGCGGCTTACATAGTATATTGACCCTCGTATCATTGACAGTCATCCTTTACTGTACTGTAGTTATGTTGTGGATGTATTTCCATTAGGATTCCATGATGTGCAGGCAATAGTAATCATGAATAATTCGGTAAAATATTAAATATCATAACTATTCACGCATCATTATTGCTTGTTGTTCATACTGTTAAATGGTTATTCAGTCGACCATCAGACAGTAATTCATAGGACTTGGATCCAATCTTCATTTGGGAAAAACAAACATCGAAGATGATCAGAAGGTGAAATTGTGTGAAATTTCTCCTGTGTGTGTGTGTGTGTGTGTGTTTCTCTCTCTCTCCTTGTATATGTATGTAAGCGCACGCACGTCTGTGTTTATGCGTGCGTGCGTCTGTGTGTGTTCTTTCCTAATTGTTCTTACCTAATTGTATCTTTACAGGAATGAGTCAAGCTCGTACTGTCCCGTGTCTTAGACCATATTTATCGTACATATCCTTAAATTTGTGAATTGTTTTGGCACACACTATTTCATTCGGTAGTGCATTCCATTGATCAATTGCTCTGTTTGGGAAACTGAATTTCCTTACGTCTTTATCACCTCTCTTCTTATGCAGTTTTTTGCTGTGTCCTCTTGCTGATGCTTCTCCATATGTTAAGCAATCATTTATGTCTATTTTCTCCTTTCCTGATATGCACTTATATAGCATTATCATGTCACCTCTTTTTTTCTTCTCTCCTGTAGTGTTGGTTGATTCAGTTTATTTAGTCTTTCTTCGTAGCTTAGGTCCCTTAAGCTTGGTATCCATCTTGTAGCGGCCCTTTGAACTTTTTCAATCTTGTCTATATGCTTTTTGAGATGAGGACTCCAGACTACTGATGCATATTCCAGGGTTGGTCTAATGAATGATGTTATTATCCTTCTTAGCATGTCTTCATTTATGTATATGAATGCTATTCTCATATTTGCAAGCAGTGTATACATGTTCCGTACCTTCTCGCTGATGTGGTCAGCCGGAGATAGTCTGTTATTGATAATCACACCTAGGTCTTTCTCTCTTTCTGATGTATATAGGGTTTTATTTCCTAACTTATAATCCCAATCAGGTCTTTTTTCACTTTTACCAAACTTGATTACATGACACTTGTCCATATTGAATTCCATTTGACATGTACTACTCCATTCATGAAGTTTATTTAATTCTTTTTGTAGCTCTTTACAAGAGTCTGTGTTAGTAATTCTCCTTTGTATATTTGCATCATCTGCAAACATATTCAGATAGCTTTCATTTCCAGTGTTACTGTTTATATCATTTATATACACTAAAAACATGATTGGTGCCAGCACTGAACCCTGTGGTACTCCACTAGTCACTTCTTTCCATGATGAGTAGTTTCCTCTTAGTACTGTCCTCATTTCTCTTTTTATGAGAAAGTCTTGCATCCAACAAAACAGTTTGCCTCGAATTCCTCATTGATGGTACAGTTTCCATAAATGTCTTTGGTGAGGTACTGTGTCAAAAGCTTTCTTGAAATCTAAATAGATACTGTCCACCCATCCTTCCCTTTCCTGTATTGTGTTTGTTACTCTGTCATAGTAGCTCAACAGATTAGTAACACATGATTTTCCTTTTCTGAAACCAAACCGTCTTTCTGTTATCATACTGCGTTCTTCTAGATGATTTACCCAAGCTTTTCTTATAAGTTTTTCTAATACCTTGCTTACAACACTGGTCAGTGATACTGGTCGGTAGTTGAGTGGATTTTGTCTATTTCCTTTCTTGAATAAGGGGACAATATTTGCTTTTTTCCAAATATCAGGTAGTTTACCTTGACTCAAGGATTTCTTGAAAATTAAAAATAATGGTTTACTTAACTCCTTTGCACATTCTCGTAATACCCAACATGAAATTTCATCAGGACCACTTGCTTTTCCTCTGTCTAATCTATTTAACTCCTCCTGTATTACTTTTTCTGCTATTTGTATATCTGGTAGTATGTGTGGACATGCGTGTTCCACATAGTCCCTCTCAAAATTTTTTTCTTCTGTAAAGACTAATTGGAAATTCTTATTAAGTGCATCACAAATATCTTTCTCTTGTGTATAAGTGATTCCCTCGTCCGTAATGGATTGTATTATATCTTTTACTTTGGTTTTGCTTCTGATATAACTGTAAAACAGCTTTGGTTGATCACTACTTTTATTTATTATAAAAGTAGTGTGTGTGTGTGTGTGTGTGTGTGTGTGTGTGTGTGTGTGTGTGTGTGTGTGTGTGTGTGTGTGTGTGTGTGTGTGTGTGTGTGTGTGTGTGTTCTTATCTAACTGTTCTTACTTAATTGTATCTTTACAGGAATGAGTCAAGCTCGTACTGTCCCGTGTCTTAAACCATTTTTATCGTACATTTCCTTAAATTTATTAATTGTTTTGGCACACACTATTTCATTCGGTAGTGCATTCCACTGATCAATTGCTATATTTGCGAAACTAAATTTCCTTACGTCATTTTTGCCTCTCTTTTTATGCATTTTTTTGCAGTGTCCTGTTGCTGATGCATCCCCATAAGTTATGTAATCATTTATGTGTATTTTCTCCTTCCCTGATATGCATTTATATAGCATAATCATGTCTCCTCTTTTCCTTCTCTCTTGTAGTGTAGGTAGCTTCAGTTTTTCTAGTCTTTCTCCGTAGCTTAGATCCCTTAAACTTGGTACCCTTCTTGCAGCGGCCCTTTGAACTTTTTCAATCTTATCTATGTGTTTCTTGAGGTGAGGACTCCAGACTACTGCCACATACTCCAGGGTTGGTCTGATGAATGATGTTATTGTCTTTCTTAGCATGTGTTCATTTATGTATGTGAATGCTATTCTCATATTTGTATACATGTTCCGTACCTTGTAGTTTGTTATTGATAATCACAGCTACGTCCTTCTCTCTTTCTGTGTAGGGTTTTACTTCCTAACTTATAACCCCACTTAAGTCTTTTTTCACTTTTACGAAACTTGATTACATGACTCTTGTCCACATTGACTTCCATTTGCTATGTATTGCTCCATTCATGAAGTTTAATTCTTCTTGTAGCTCTTTACAAGAGTCTGCGTTAGTAATTCTGCTTTGTATTTTTATACCATCGACAAACATATTTAGATAGCTTTCATTTCCGATGTTGCTATCTGTATCATTTATATACACTAAAAACATAACTGGTGCCAGCACTGAGCCCTGTGGAACTCCGCTAGCCACTTCCCTCCATGATAAGTATTTTCCTCTTAGTATTGTTCACATTTCCCTTTTTTTTTTTTTTTTTTTTTTTTTAAATCTTGCATCCAACAATACAGTTTGCCTCGGAATCCTCCTTGATGGTACAGTTTCCATAAAGGTCTTTGGTGTGGTACTCTGTCAAATGCTTTCTTGAGATCTAAATAGATACTGTCCACCTATCCTTCTCATTTCTGTAATGTTTCTGTTACTTTATCATAGTAGCTCAACAGATTAATAACACATGATTTTCCCTTTCTGAAACCAAACTGTCTCTCTGTTATAATATTGTGTTCTTCTATATCATTTACCAAAACTTTTCTTGTCAGCTTTCCTAATATCTTGCTTACATCACTGGTCAGTGATACTGGTCGGCAGTTGAGTGGATTTTGTCTATTCCCTTTCTTGAATAAGGGAACAATGTTTACTTTCTTCCAAATATCAGGTAGTTTACCTTGTCCCAAGGATTCCTTGAAAATTAAAGATAATGGTTTACTTAACTCCTTTGCACATTCATGTAGCACATAACATGAAATTTCATCAGGACCATTTGTTTTTTCTTTGTCTAATTTACTTAACTCCTCCTGTATTTCTTTTTCTGATATTTGTATATCTGGTAATATGTTTGGGCATGCATGTTCCATATCATCCCTCTCAAAATTATTTTCTTCTGTAAAAACTGATTGGAAATTCATATTTAGTGCTTCACAAATATCCTTCTCTTGTGTGTAGGTGATCCCGTCATCCATAATGGATTGTATTTTATCTTTTACTTTGGTTCTGCATCCGATGTAGCTGTAAAATAGCTTCGGTTGATCACTACTTTTATTTATGATGTCCCTCTCAAACTGTCTTTGGGCTTCCCTCGTTATTCATGTATAATCTTTTCTTGCCTGTTTATAGTTGTTATATGCCCTTTCACTATTGTGTCTTCTGTATCTGTTCCACAAAATATATTTTTTCTTTTGATTTTTTACATTCTGTATAAAATCATTTCTGTATTTTCTGCTTCTTTGTGCTGTGGTATGTACTTCTGGACTCGTATTTCATAAAGTTCATAGAATTTTTTACATATAACATTTAAGTCTTGTCCTCTAAGCTCCTTTTCTCAATCTATTTCTAAGAAGTACTTCTTTAGGTCATGGTAGTTTCCCTTTTTAGGTTGTTAACTATGTCATATGCAATCCTGATGTTGCAATTTATTACTGCATGGTCGCTTTTGCCGAATGGAGGGTGATACATTACATTGTCAATATCGTTTTCTTCCCTAGTAAGTATAAGATCTAGACATGTTGCGTTAGGAAAAACTCCTGCACGAGATCCAGGAGCTTTTGGTCCCAACTGCTTTCTTGGCATATTATATCTAGGAGTATTCCAATTTATATTTGTTTTAAAATCTCAAGTTAGTATATTTCTTTCCGATTTATCCTCCATTCTATGTAGTAATGCTTTTAAGCTCTGAATTGTACTCTCTGCCAGATCCTCATATTCGCCTCTTTCCCATGTGTTTGATGTGGGTGGCATGTATAAATCTGCTACAATTACTTTCCCTTCAGATGTATTGGTCTCTACGGCAATCAGTTCTACCTGTAAGGGTATATCTAGTTCTATTTCTTTGACTTTTAGATTTTTCTTGGTTAATATTATAATTCCTCCTTTTTTATTAAGTTTCTATCTCTTCTCCTTATATTGTATTCCTCTAAATTTAGGATGTCATTTGATATCCTTGGTGTTAATTTTGTTTCAGTTAGTCATATTATATGTGATTCATTTTCTCTGATGTAATCATTCATCGCTAATAATTTAGATACCATTCCATCTACATTTGAGTACATCAACTTAATCATCTTGTTTACAAATGTCTCATGACCTGGGTCTACTACCTTTCTCCTTTTTATTCCCTCCTAGTCATGTACCACTTTCGAACCTGCAATCCAATAACTTTGTAAAAATATGTATTCTTCTCTTCCTCTGATTTTCCCTCGTTCTTTGTTTTTGCTTCCTCCCTCTTCTCTTTTAGTAATTCCAGTTCCTCTTGAGTTAGGCATCTTTTTATCCATACATTTTGAATTTCTCTTTTTCCATGAATTTCTTTGCATTTTTTAGTACCTCCTCCACAGTGCTTACACTCTGGAAGGTTACCATTAGGGGCCTTGACTTATTTCTCTCATATTACCATAACCTTTTGTGTTCCTCTATGCCTTTATTACAGATTTCCTCTGATACTTCCTTCAATTTGTTCATTACACATGCCATCTTTTTGTCTTTCGAGATCTTGTTTTTCATTTCTTCCTCTTCTATACCAATGATTACTGTAGATTTGTTGAAATCTGCTGAATCTCTGACCAATTTAGGATTGTTTTAAATTATTCTTTTCACTTCCTTTTCAATGCTTTTTTCTTCAACCCTTGTTTCTAAGTCTTTCTTTACTTTCACTATTTCAGCATCAGTGGTTTCCACATCCGTTTTGTAGCTTTGCATCGCTTCATTCACCTGTGTTATCTTCTCCTCAGTATCACTGCTCTGATCTATCAGTTTGCTTACTTGCCTAATTGTTTCTGTATCATTTTTGAACTCTTCCATGATACTCTTGTGGTTGACTACTGTACATGCCATTTCACTAATTTTCCTTCTAAGTGATCCCACTTCTACTGTCAGGTCACCTATTGTTGTGTGTTTCTTGTTGACTTCCTTTCCTAATTTTTCTATTTCCTCCTTCTGCATGTGCAACTGTTTCTTAATTTCATCCATTTCATTCTGAAATGCCACCTCCAGTCTGTTTACCCGTTCTACCAGCTTATTGTATGTCTCCATTTCAACCAGTTCCTGATAGAAATCATCATCCTGCTTTCTACCTTTATCTCTTTTCTTTTCCAAATTAGCTTTACTAAAGTAGGTGCATATCATGTGTTACTAAGAGCATAGATTCTAGTTACATTCACTGGTGCAGACAAAACAGTCAGCTGACGCTGTTGGGTGCATTCCTGCACTACTTGGTTTATATTGCTATTTGAACAACAGTCTTACTTAAAACTTCCTCTTTTATATTAGGACACCATTTAGTTTAACCTGGTACAGACCTTGACTCATATAAAGATACCAATATAGTTGTGGCCACTTGGCCAGGTTGGCGAGATGCGGAGCGATGTGACATGCCCTGCCTGCCTGGTGCCTCTCTTTTGTGTGTGTGTGTGTGTGTGTGTGTGTGTGTGTGTGTCTTTCTCTCTCTCTCTCTCTCTCTTTCTTTCCGTATGTTGACTGAATGTATATAAAATCTGGCAGCGCAACTGCCAGGGTCATATGCCGCCGGACAACAAGGTAAAAGAAATCACAAATAAAAAAATGCATATTCAATAATGAAGTTAATATCCGTTAGTAGAAGTAAAACACTGAAAATAACGAAGAATAGTTTATAAAATACCGATTACTTATAAAAGTGGAAGGAGGTCTGCCTCTTGAAGAAAACTATGAACATCAGTAAAAGTGCCAGAGGCTCCACCAAGCATCGTGGACAGACAGTAGACACCATCTGCCCGCTTATGCCTACAGAGGTGTCTCTGGCGTAGGTCCCCCAGGTTTGGACACTCGACCAGTAACTGATGGACAGTAAGAGGAACAAGGCAATCATCACAGTACGGGTGAGTCTCACCACTCATCAGGAACCCATGTGTAAGCCGAGAGTGCCCAATGTGAAGCCTGGCAAAAGCCACCTCCAATTACCGAGACATGGAGGGAAGAGCCCTTGGCACACCACTCTCTGAAAGATTTCTTTTAGCTTATTACTAGCAACACCATCTCAGTGTCTCTGCCAACACGTACGAATCACGTACTGCACGTAAAGTGTTACATCAGAAGCAGGAAGCGGGTAGTCAGTTGGGTGTGGTTGAGAAGATACAGCTTTAGCAAATGTATCTACCCTGTCATTGCCCACCACATCAACATGTGCGGGAACCAAGTAGACGTCCACATGACGGCCACGATGGCCAAGAAGAAAAAGCCATTCTTAAATTGATAAAACCAATGGATGGGCTGCATTAAAAGACTCCAATGCAGGCAGAGCACAACAGGAGTCACAAAAAATCACAAAAACAGATTGAGGGAGGGTAAAAATGATTTTGAGAGCATATAAAATCACAGTCAGTTCCGCTGTATACATTGAATAATATCAGGAAGGCTACCACCCCTACTAAAAGAAGGGAAGACAACACCAAAGCCCAGTCCAGTATCAGTCTTAGACCTGTCAGTATAGAAGGGGACAGAACCTTAAGGAGTGGAGGCATGTTCTAAAAAGAGAGAGAGGGACACCTGAGAGATAAGTGAACCCATTTTACCAACAACAGACCTACAAAATGTCACATGAGAGAGTAGCCAAGAACCCACCCTTAGGATCCGATGTGGACAAGCTGCCAGTCTCGGAACAGAGAGGGCTACAACGATAGACCGGACCCTGTAACCAAAGGGCTTCAGGAAACTAGGACGGGTGTCATAAACTGAAGACTGGAAATCCTGGGAAACGATGGCACAAGAAATTGAGTCTGGAATGCAGTGAAGATGATACCAACACCTCATCATCAACGACTGGCGTTGCAAATCTAAGGGGAGTAAACCAGCATCTTTCGACAAACTTGAAATCAGGGATGACCTGAATACTCCGGTTGCAAGACTTACACCACCATGATACACAGAATTTAACAACCAGAGATGGGCATCTGTTGCAGAGCAGTAGATCTTACCCCCATATTCACGTTTAGGAAGAATAAGAGACCTATGGAAGAGGAGGAGGGTCTGACATTAAGCACCCCATGAGGTATGAGCCAAAACACTCAAAAGACTCAAAGCTTTTAGACATGCCACCTATATGAGGAACCCAGGTTAGTTGTCTATCAAACAGAAGACCCAGAGATCGTATGTTTTCCACACAGGATATTCTTCGACCATAGAGATACAACTCAGGGTATGAGTGAACACTCCAAGGACAACAAAAATGCATAGCCACTGTCTTTGTTAAAGAAAAATCGAATCCACGAGACTCTGCCCAGTCAGAAATTCTATTGAGGGCCAGCTTCAACTTCCTCTCTATCAGTGACATTCCAGATGCGGTGAAGGAAATTGAGAGGTCATCGACATATAGAAAGCCTCATACACCATCAGGAAGTACACTGATTATGTTGTTGATGGCCACAGCAAAGAGAGTAACATTAAGAATACTTCCTTGTGGTATTCCATCTTCTAATGCACGGACATTAGAAAGCATTCCTCTCACTCAGACACTTAAAAAACGGTTAGATAAAAACTGCTGAATAAAAATAGGGAAGCGCCCATGACGACCAAACTCATGAAGAGAAAGTATGATGCCATGACGCCAGGCAGTATGATATGCCTTCTCCAGATCGAAGAAGACCGTGACCTGGTGTTGCTTAGTGAAGAAAGCTTCACAGATGATTCTAAGGACTAGTGCATCAGAGGTAGATCGCATTTTTTGAAAACCATATGGGGCAGGGGATAAGAAGTCACCTCTCTCCAAAAACCACTCAAGCCTAACAGTGACCATCTTTTCCAGAACTACATATACAAGAAGTCAGAGAAAGAAACCGATAATTCGTCGCCTGTAGGTGGTCCTTACCTGGTTTGGTGATGGGGATAACTACAGCAACATCCCACGATGTGGAAAACTCACCTGAACACCAGATCTTATTCAATAATGAAAGCAAAAACGAAAGTGACTCATCAGACAGGTGACGTAAAAAAGCATAAGGAATATCATCACAAACAGGAGAGGAATCATGCCACTGTGGCAGAACCGCCTTGAGTTCAGAAACAGAAAATGGAACATTGCAAGATTCTCCCCTAGAAGAGGCAAAACGGAGACCATGAGACTCTAGGCACCGATGGTCGCAAGCCGAAGGCGTATCTGCATCCTTCTGTGACACACTGGCAAATTGCTTGACAAACAACTCTGCAACAGCAAAAGGATCAGCCACAGTTCCACCTGCTGCGGATAAAACAGGAGGGGAGGGTACAGTAAATTTTCCTGAAATTTTCCTTATCTGGTTCCACAGCTGAGTGAGGGAAGTCCTCGAATTGATGTGGGAAACATAACCCTTCCAGGATGAATGCCTGGCCTCCATTAAAACCAGCCTCATGTGAGCTCGTGCCCTCTGATATGCCACCAAGTACTGAGGATCCCCACGGTGACGAGGAAGTCGAGAGAAAGTTACTCGTTCCGCTCTCACTGCAGAACTGCACTCACAGTTCCACCAAAGAACCGGACGTTTAGGAAACTGACCCCTCGTTCTTGGAATAAATAATAGGGCTGCAGAGTGTAACACGTCAGTGAAACATGACACCACCTCAGTAAGACAGCCAAACTCATTGACAAAAAGGGAAATGGAACTTAATTCCCTGAATCATGGCCTGTCAGCCTTATCCAGAAGCTAGCGAGAAAGATGAGACTGAAGTCCACCTTCAGTAGCAATTATGAGCAGTGGGAAATGGTCACTGCCATACAGGCCTGGCAACACATCCCACTTAAAATCTAGAACAGCATCAGCTGAGCACAAGGACAAATCAATGGCAGTAAAAGTTCCACTCTGGCTATGGAAACAAGTCATCTTATTGGAGTTTAAAATGCCCAGCTACTCATTTTCACCCCTAGGGTTGGCCTCACTGTTAACCCATGATGGATGATGGCCATTCATATCTCCTAGTAACAGAAGGGGATAAGGAAGGCCATGAATAAGGTGTTCCAGATACTCGCTTTCGACAGTAGTGCTAGGAGGAAGATAAAGACTGCAAACTGTGTACCAGAGGTGTAAAAACACCTGGATAGCAACAGCCTGCAGGGAAGTGGCAATGGCCTGGTGTGTGAATGGAATATCTTGGCAAAGTAAGATTGCAGTACCTCCATGACGACCTTGGCCTGGCACAGCATCAGAATAAAAAACATGGTATCCAAAGGGACTGGAAGGAACATCATCACCAACCATGGTCTCCTGGATGCACATGCATACAGGAGAATATTGTACTATAAGATGACACAGTTCCTCCCAGCTGTCACGTAAACCCTGACAATTTCATTGAATGATATGCCTTATAGTGGAGGGTAGATCAGGGTAAGGTGCAGGACTATACAGCTCCTGACAAGCAAACGGGTTTGGGTTGATACTTAGAAAGACATTCAGGAAAAGCCTGCCTAGCACCAGAAACCAGCACTCACTGTCGAACATCCGAAGGGATACGTGGGGACAAGGAAGAAGAAAGTGTTACAACACTCCTCCTCTGAAATCGAACAACGGTTTGCTTCGAAGATGGTTGGGAGGCCACCCTGGATGATGCTTGACGGCCAGTGCCACCACTAGATGCCCCAGAAGCAGAAGTTGAGTCCACAGGACCAGGACCCTGTGAGGATGATATGGTTTGCAGCAGAACTGAAGCACCGTCAGTCTGCACTACACTATCCTCAGTTGGGGACCTGACTACAAGCGAACCATAAATTTCAGCCTCCACCTGGCAAGACCCTTCATCCTTCTGGGCAGAGGGAACAGGAAAGAGGTCGACACAAGGTTCGACAACAGAGGCCATAGGAGGCCGGAATTGAGGCTCAGAGGAATTTGAAGAACCACGGTGACATTTGCTGGGTATAGATGGAGCTTCAGGCATACTGGACAAGGCAGCAAAATCGGCTAACATGTCCATAGCCTAGACAGTGGAAACATAGCTTTGGGGTGGGCATGTATGGCATCAAAGAAATTGACAGCCAAGCCAGCTTCACAGAAGTAGGTAAGGTTTACTTATCAAATGTCAGAAGCAAGATCGGAGTCAGGGTTAAGACACAACTTTTTTCTTTTGCGGTCGCTCAACAGTCACCACACCAGAAGATCGTAGTTCCTCTAACAGCCGTGCCTCTGAGTATCGGAGGAGGTCACGTGAAAAACTTACGCCCTTACATTGGTTAAACATAGCATGTGGAACACATATAACATCTGCACCAGAAACCAAGGTCAAAGTCATTAACTGGGAACTCTACTCTGAGAAGGAGATCTCAATAAGGATGCTTCCATCTCCTTGAGACAAGATTTTGGGTTCATTCTCACAAGCTGATAGAATGGCACGGTGTAAATGAAAAATATCCATATCCTGCACTGATCCACCCACAGAGGACTTCAGCACTGGATATTTGGCGTAAGTCTCTGGTACTTTTTCTTCTGGGCCAAACCCCAGAGCCGAACCAACCTGATGTGACTTCCTCTCAGTTCCAGTTGAATGCTGGAGCAGAGGAGGATAGTCTGCAGGGCCAGGAATGGCTCCAGAGTGGCAGTAAGGGAAGAAGAGTCCGAAAAATATCCAAGGACAGATACAGCATTGTCAACAGATTTATTATTGAGTGAAGCCATGAATAACAGCAAAGAACATCATTCCTTCACCCCTCCATCCATTACAGAGTCCAACCAGGGGAGGTCATATACCAGGGATAACACCACTGGTGACCACAGAGGTGGTGAGAGAGTATATGCAGGTAACCACTAAGGGACCTGGACAAGGGTGACTCCAGGACGATAGGAGCCATCTGCCCCCCCAGTTGCCACTTGACCCTAGCCAACAAGTGGCCAGCCGATTGACCTGGTCGGGCCCAACCTGGCCACCCATCTAGCCAGAACTGGGGACGAAAGGAGTGTGTTGCTAGCTGCAGGTAGCATCGTTCAGCATCGCTCAACCCTCAGGACCTCAGAGTATGTGGCACTACCAGACATGCTTCAAGCCCCGCCACCACGTCAGGGTGCCCCCCCCCCCCTTGGCGGGGTTAGTACAAATAAAATTATTTTTACTGTTCCGATCAGAGAATAAAAGAGATGAGATTTAGGAATGGGTTTGCAGAATTACCTTTTGTAAGCTCTATCCTTGTGCACATCGTTAGAACAAACAGGATTAATCCAAGGTTTCTTTGTATTAGTCACAGGAAAAGAGAGAGGAATGTAAGCTTCTCTGCCTGAGAGAATAACCTCTGTAAAGTGCGAGGCACACTCAGATAGCTCTCAGCCATGGAAGCAAAATTCATTCCAGGAAAAATCAAAGAAGTACCGACTGAGGGCCTTCCAATCAGCAGCTCCAGAGTGTTTCAACCGCCACTTCATGGGCGGATCCACAGGCCTTATTGGAACGATATGACGGGTTAAGGTGATAAGGCTGTGATCGGAGGAACTAAACGGAGAGCAAACATTAACAGCATAAGCAGAAGAATTAGTTGTAAGGAATAGGCGAATATGTTGGAACTCTCACCAAGGTGGTCAGGGATATGGACACACACACACACACACACACACACACACACACACACACACATGTATATATATATATATATATATATATATATATATATATATATATATATATATATATATATATATATACATATACACAAGTGTATGTATATGAGTGAGTGTGTGTGTGTGTGTGTGTGTGTGTGTGTGACATAATTCTTCTTTAACTTCCATTTCAGTATAAAACAACTAATATCAGTTCCGTAGGAATGTTCCTCTTACGTAATTAGCATTAATAGGTGGTTTCTTAGGACGCTGAGAGTGGCTTGTTGCGTCAGATCGCTGACTTGCGGCATGAGGGACGCTTCCAGCCCGTCTACGTCTCTGAACTGGGCATTTACCTGGACAAGCACGTGAGGCGCGGCACACACGTCATTGTCCTCTTAAACTCCAGGACTACCGTTATGGTTGCACAGGACTTCTCTGATAAAGGTGATTCATGAAATGTATTTTCCAGTCAAC
Source organism: Coenobita brevimanus (assembly GCF_032717465.1). Taxonomy (NCBI): domain Eukaryota; kingdom Metazoa; phylum Arthropoda; class Malacostraca; order Decapoda; family Coenobitidae; genus Coenobita; species Coenobita brevimanus. Next base: position 13,141,936 of record NC_137046.1, read on the forward strand.
CTAAAAGAAAAATAATCTCGATTTTCGTCGTAAATAATATCCATCAGCTGTAGCATCCTAACCTCATATAAAACCTCAACTTCATAAACTGTCTAAATCCTTCAGCATCCATTTCAATATCATCATGTCTCAACTTGCCTTTCGTGTCTGTGTCTCTCTGCAACCATTTAAAGTTACATCTTTTCGAAAATTGCCAAATTTCACTACTAGACTAACTACATTTGCCATTAGTATTTCATCATCTCCATACAAAAGTGCAACCATTTCCTATTTATTTCATTCTCTCTTAAGATTCTCACCTACCAAGTGATCTAGATTTAAGTTTTCACTTATCTTCATCCATACATACAACAAATTGTTACGGTGACATGACACAGACTGTTTCAAACAAGCAAGTTGAACCAGTTAATGCACCATTCACTCTCACAGATGTTTTTGTCTTATCATAATCTGTAGCATTTTGATATGTTTTCTTTGCGTCCAAAATACTCTTAGTAAATTCCACTACTAAGCTGGAGAGGGATGGCTTCCCGTGGTGGCACTGATATAACCAGTTGGCTCAGCTGCCAGAGTATATGAGTGTTCTTTATCTTCCTTCCTTTCTCTCAAGAGGATGATGATGAGAGTAGGGGAACTTGAGCCTGCAGTCCACTGGGTTCACGTTTCAGATGAACTTGGTGTCACAACAACAACACGATCAACCTCCATAATACGTGCCTTCTATAGACCCATAAATGCTATAGAAAACCTTCTGTAGACTTCCAACAATATCTTTGCCATACATGCTCGTGCTAGTATCTTATCAACACCTCCCCTGCCCTCCCTTTATGCACCCTGATCTTCACACACAAGCTTTTCTGCAGTTGTCTTCATTTCCTCAGTCAATATTCAGTTACATACCTCTCCCACCAAGCAGGGAGACCCCTCTTTAGTTCCCACAATTTCTTCTTTCGCTGTTTCCCTTGAGCACGGGTACAACTATACCTGCCTTCCCCTTCCTCCTCCCTGCATAGACAAATTTACATTGTTTTGTGGTGTACTTTATAATTTAATGCACTCCCCAATAAAATTATCCACTCACATCTTCCACCCCTGGTCCTTCCCTTTCACGAGTTTTTCATTGGTTTTTGTTTCCACTTTGTTTTCTTCCTCCCTTTAGTCTATCAATTCACATTACGATATAACAGCCGTCCATTCCCCTTCCACATTAGTATAACGTGTCAAATCTATAGCACTGAAGGAAGGCGCGAGGACGAGAGAGAGAGAGAGAGAGAGAGAGAGAGAGAGAGAGAGAGAGAGAGAGAGAGAGAGAGCGCTAATACATGAACTTTCCTTGTTGAAGCAGGCAGGTGCGATTTTTATGAGGCTAAGGAAGAGATCCTTCCTATGCTGGGGGCCATTGGACTTCCAAAAGACAGCCCATTGTTGCCCGCCCTCAACAGCAGGTGAGACTTTTACCAGGCTAAAGTGTCTGAACTACTGTATAGGTAGGGCTATAATTTTAATCAGCCGCAATAGCGAAGCTGGTATTGTTTTCAATTTGTCTGTGGGTGTGTCTGTGTGTCTGTTAGCACAATGACTTCGCAACCGCTCAAGATGCCATCACAAAATTTTACATGTGTGTAGTAGGGAAAAAAAAGCTATCATGAAATCGTGATTGGTGAAATTAGGTCAAGGTTTGTCTGTCTGTTACCACTGAAACTTCACAACCGCTCAAGCTATCAACAAATTTTACAGGTGTGTAGTAGGGATGAAAACTTCTCTGTGGGTATTGTTTTCAGTTTGTTCATATCTGTGTGTCTGTTGGCACGATAATTTCGCAACCGCTCAAGATGTCATCACAAAATTTAACAGGTGTGTGGTAGCCATGCAAATCTACGAGTTCGAAATTGGTGAAAGTAGGTCAAGGTCTGTGTGTCTGTTACCACGATAACTTTGCAACCGCTCATGATAGCATCACAAAATTTTACAGGTATGTACTAGGGACGAAAGTCTCATACGACTTCGAAACTGGTGAAAGTAGGTTAAGGTCAAGGCCATATTCCGAGCCGTGCTAGATATGTGTCGGCTCGAGGCTGGTGTGATTCCCCCCTTGGGGGGGTACCTAGTCCATGCTGGAGGCCATAAATATATTCTTGGCTTGGTTAAAAATAATTTCAGTGATTAGTAAGTTCAAAATGGGTTATCGGTATATTCAAAGTACAAGTCTGTTTACTGGTAGTATACCTTTTGGCATTATATTGGGATTTATTATAATGGCTCTACTAAGTAATGAAGCGTTAATATGTCTTAGTGCAATAGGACTATCGAGTAAGAGATTATTGATATTACATGCAAAAGTATGTGAGCAGATGGAGAGAACACTTTAAGGAATTGTTGAACATGGAGGATGGAAGTAATGCGAGTATAAGTGGCTGGGGAATGGCTTGGAGAAGGAGGGAGGTGAGAAGACAGGAAGAAATCAGTAGGATAGAAGTTGTGGAAGCAATGAAGAAAGTTAAATCGGGGAAAGCCCCAGGAATTGATGAAGTGTGTGGTGAAATGCTGAAGCATGGGGGAGAGATAGTAGTAGAATGGATGTGGAAGATGAGCAGATTGGCCTGGGAGAAAGGTAGAGTCCTGGAGGATTGGAAGTCAGGTATAATTATTCCCTTGTACAAAGGAAAAGGGGAAAAAGAAGTGTGTGGTAATCATAGGGGCATTTGACTTCTTAGTATAATAGGAAAAGTGTATGGTAGGATACTTATTGACAGAGTTAGAGAAAGAACAGAGAAATTAGTTGGAGAAGAACAGGGAGGCTTTAGGAAGGGAAGAGGTTGTGTAGGTCAGATATTCATTCTTAGATCTTTAGTGGAAAAGTTTCTAGAGAAGGGAAAGAAGTTGTATGCGGCTTTCATGGATTTTGAGAAAGCATATGACAGGGTGGATAGACAAGGATTGTGGAAAGTGTTAAGAATATATGGAGTAGATGGGAAGTTGTTGAATGCTGTGAAGAGTATGTACGATGGTGAGAAGGCTGCAGTGCGTGTGGATGGTGAACTAAGTGAATTTTTCTCTATGAAAGTTGGGTTGAAACAGGGATGTGTCATGTCTCCATGGTTATTCAATCTGTACATGGATGGGGTAATAAAAGAGGTACAAGGTAGGGTAGTGGATGTTGGAGTGGCCCTGGTGAGAGAGGATAGTGTTTGGAAACTCCCTGTACTGTTGTTTACAGATGATACTGTGTTGTTGAGTGAAGACGAAGGGGAGCTGCAAGGCATGGTGGATGAGTTTGGGAGAGTGTGTAAGAAACGGAATCTAAAGGTGAATGTAGGGAAGAGTAAAGTGATGGTCTTTGAGAGAGGTGAAGTCAGTGAATGTACAGCGAGGTTGGATGGTGAGGAATTGGAAAATGTGGGTACGTTTAAGTACTTGGGTAGTGTGATGAGTAAGGATGGAGGTTTGGAGGGTGACGTGCTTGAAAGGGTACAGCAGGGAAGAAAGGTTGCTGGTTCTTTGAAAGCAGTGATAAGAAACAGGGAAGTGAGCATGGAAATAAAAAAGTTACTACATGACAGTATTGTGATACCAACTCTAACGTATGGAAGTGAAGCTTGGACGTTGTTGGAAGGACACAAGTCAAGCGAGAGAGCAGTGGAAATGAGTTATTTAAGAGGAGCCTGTGGAGTCACATGGAGAGACAGGCTGACGAATGAGGATATAAAGAAGCGTTGTGGTGTGGATGTGATGTGATAGGAAGCGTTATGAGGAACACACTGATGTAGTTTGGCCATGTGGAGAGGATGGAGGGTGAAAGACTGACGAAGAGAGTGTATGTGAGTGAGGTGGAGGGGGGAAGAGGGAGGGGGAGGCCGAGGATGAGATGGAGGGATGGAGTGGAGAGGTATATGAGAGAGGGAGGTGTGAGTTGGGAGCAGGGCAGTGAAATGGCAGGGGACAGGGCGACTTGGAGGCGATTTGTTTGTGGCCACCTCAAACGGGATTGAGGCGTCTGGCAATAGATAGATAGATAGACATGCAAATAGAGTGACACTGTCACTATGAACGTCATAATATAGACAGATACCATCGTAGTCCTCACTAGTACACCGGATAGGCGGTATCCAAAACAATACAAGAGTAAAAGGACCACCAACTGAATGCCAAATGACATGGGCCATACAGTTATTCACTCACTGAAGCTATCAGAATTGCTGTTTTCACTTTTTAGGCCTTTAAAAAAGAAAAAAAAAGCCTCATAAGACGTAGGAGCTCCCAGCATTTTGTCGAACGTCAAATTTTATGAGATTCAGACCATGACATATGTGTCTGCATCATATTTGCTTCATCCGTTCATTTCGATTAGTCTGCAGTTCTTTCACTTCCTCAAAACCCATACCTCGCTTATTCATACTTTATCTCACCATTTCCACCTGCATGCTTCTTGGCCTGTCGTGATGTCTCTTACCAATTCTTTTCATTTGCCCACACCATCAATACACTACTTTAACTGTGAAACAGAGTTTATTGCCCCACATCTTAAAGAATAGATGTCGTCAAATTTCTTGTTTTGTCCACCATATGCACATCAAATTCATAACACCTCTAACATTCTACCATAATTTCCTATTGCTCATGAGTGCCAAACCTCTCGCCACCCAAAACTACCATTCCCCACCCTCTCTCCCTCCCTATCCGTAGTGACCGTTTGTCGAATATTCCATCAAGTTGGCAAAGCAGCACTAAGACAAGGAGATAAAGGAACTAGCCTAAGAAGATGTATAATATGTTGGCCATGGACTGCTAAGGGCAAAGCCAATCTAAGACATTTTTCCGGCAGCTAACAAGCCAACAAACAAAAGCAGCCGTAGTACCAACGGAAACATCAATATTACGGGGAGTCTCAGCTACGCAAGTGAAAAACTAACCCTCAACCATGACAAATCTACCCCGACTCACATCAGCTGTGGTTCAATTGGTGCATATTCATTCTGATTCATTCTTTCTCAACTGCTGTATCACAACAGCTAGACGTGCGCCGCACTAGACAATACAAAGCATGCTGGATGACCTTATGAAATTTTTGAGAGGTGAGAGCCGTGGGTGTGTGGCAGACAAACTCAGGAGATGCAGGTTGGGAAACTCTGCCACAGTACCTTCACAATTTATTGGTGATTTCAGCTACAACACCATTGCAGACGCCCCAATCTCAGGGTGCCTTCTCTATTACTGCCTGTCTCTATTTACCCTCACAGGAAGAGAGAGGCAGCAGAGTGTTCACATGATCATCACGTTTTGCTAACGTTTTACTGAACTTGCAAATAGTCTGATCAGGTCACAACAGGCTCTCAGCAGCTACGCATTACATTCCTACAACTGTATCATTCAGCAGCTACTCGCATACATCAAGGCATATACATCATCATACAACTAGTTATACATCAAAAGGTATACACGTAACAGTTCTCCCCCGGGTAGACAGTATGTCTCCTGATGTGATAGTAACAGAGATTATTAAAAGGCAATTAAAATATTAGAATAATCTTGAAAATATAAGTGGATAATAAGAAAGCTAGAAAGCAATCAGAGAGCGCATACTTTTGCCAATATCATAGCCATTATAAAGGATCCAGATCCGGATCCGTGGAGATATTGTGTGGAATTCATAGGATCCAGATCCACCCCCAAATTTAATCAATTGTTCCTTGACCCAAGGCACACTTTTCCACAAAATATTGAAATTCACGTAAAAATTTTGGAGACATTGTGCGAGATGCATAGGATCCGGATCTGCGCCCAAATTTAATCGATTCATTCTAGGTCCATGGCCCACGCTTCCACAAAATTTCATTGAAATTCATTGAGAACTTTTAGATATGTTCTGCGGGATACATAAGATCCGGATCCGAATCAGGATTCGCCCCCAAATTTAATGAATTCTTTCTTGGCTCATGGCCCACTCTTCCACCAAATTTCGTCGAAAGTCATTGAGAACTTTTATAGATATCATCTGGACAAACAAACGAAAAAAACAAACATAGGTGAATACATAACATCCTCCAACTTCGCTGGCAGAGGTTATTATATAAAAGTATGAGTAGTAGGTGGCCATGATACTAATGATAAGAGTATACTATTTAACAGAAAATATCTAAGTTAAGTCAAATATTAAATTAATGAAACAATGAGAGTAGTTCATGTGGAATCAGTGTGAAGGAATAAATGAATGTATTTAATGTGCATTTAATGTGTATTTAATGTGTCAAATGGTGGGTGACAGAGTGACTTGGAGGCGTTTTGTCTGCGGCCACCCTTTGCGGGATTAGGGCGTCGGGCTATAGATAGATAGATAGATAGATAGATTTAATGTGCACACGAAAGACGAGAGGTGAAAAGATCAGTAAGAGAAAGGAGAGAGTGGATGAGAAATTTGGAAGGAATCTGAGTGTAAAGTGGAGGGAATGTAAGAAAATGTTCTGGAAAGAGGTATAGAGAGTTAGACAGGGTGGCAGTGAAATTAGTCGGGGAGTGAAAGATAAAAACGGTAGATTACTAGTGGAGAAGGGAGAAAAGTGTGCAGATGGAGAGAATACTTTAAGGAATTGTTGAACATAGAGAATGAAACTAATGCAAGAATAAGTGGCTGGGGTATAGCTGGGAGAAGAAGAGATTTGAGAAGACAGGAAGAAATTAATAGGATGGAAGTTGTGGAAGCAATGAAGAAAGTCAAAATGAGGAAAGCCCCAAGAATTGATGGAGTGTGTGGTGAAATGCTGAAGCATGGGGAGAGATGGCTGTAGAATGGATGTGGAAGATGTGCAGATTGGCCTGGGAGGAAGGTAGAGTCCCAGGGGATTGGAAGTCAGGTATAATTATTCCCTTGTACAAAGGAAAAGGGGAAAAAGAAGTGTGTGGTAATAATAGGGGCATTTGTCTTCTTAGTGTAATAGGAAAAGTATATGGTAGGATGTTTATTGACGGAGTTAGGGAAATAACTGAGGTATTAGTTGGAGAGGAACAGGGGAGTTTTAGGAAGGGAAGAGCTTGTGTAGATCACATATTCATTCTTAGATCTTTAGTGGGAAAATTTCTAGAGAAGGGGAAGAAGTTGTATGAGGCTTTCATGGATTTGGAAAAAGCATATGACAGGCTGGATAGACAAGGATTGTGGAAAGTATTAAGTATATATGGAGTAAATGGTAAGTTGTTGAATGCTGTGAAGAGTATGTATGAGGGTGCTAAGGCTGCAGTGCGTGTGGATAGTGAACTGAATGATTTTTTCAGTTTGAAGGTTGGGTTGAAACAGGGATGTGTCATGTCTCCATGGTTGTTCAATCTGTACATGGATGGAGTTATAAAAGAGATACAAGGTAGGGTAGTGGATGTTGGAGTGGCCCTAATGAGAGAGGGCAGTGTTTAGAAACTCCCCATACTGTTGTTTGCAGATGATACTGTGTTGTTAAGTGAAGATGAAGGGGAGCTGCAAGGCTTGGTAGATGAGTTTGGGAGAGTGTGTAAGAAACGGAATCTAAAGGTGAATGTGGGGAAAAGTAAAGTTATTGTCTTCAAGAGACGTGAAGTCAGTGAATGTACAGTTAGGCTGGATGATGAGGAAATGGAAAATGTGAGAACGTTTAAGTACTTGAGTAGTGTGATGAGTAAGGATGGAAGTTTGGAGGATGAAGTGCTTGAAAGGGTACAACAAGGAAGAAAGGTTGTTGGTTCCTTGAAAGCAGTGATAAGAAACAGGGAAGTAAGCATGAAAGTGAAAAAGTCATTACATGATAGTATTGTGATACCAACTCTAACGTATGGAAGTGAAGCTTGGACGTTGTTGGAGGGACACAAGTCAAGAGTGAGAGCAGTGGAAAAAAGTTGTTTGAGAGTAGCATGTGGAGTCACATGGAGAGACAGGCTGACAAATGAGGATGTGCAGGAGCGTTGTGGTGTGGATGTGGATGTGATAGGATGAGTTAGGAGAAACACATTGAGGTGGTTTGGCCATGTGAAGAGGATGGAGAGTGAGAGACTGACGAGGAGAGTGTATGTGAGTGATGTGGAGGGGGAGAGAGGGAGGGGGATGCCAAGGATGAGATGAAGGGGTGGAATGGTGAGGTTTATGAGAGAGGGGGGTGTGAGTTGGGAGCAGGGCAGTGAAATGGTAGGAGACATGGCAACGTGGAGGCAATTTGTTTGTGGTCACCCCGTATGGGATTAAGGCGTCTTGCAATAGATACATAGACGAAAGAGAATGGTAATTAGGTCAGAAAATAATATGATGGACTTAGAGTAAATAACTATGAACTAGGTGACAACAAAGATTAGTGAATATACAAGGTTGATTTTAAGATGGTTGTATGAATGATAAAAAATATTGATACATTATTGTGATAAATAATAAAACTACTGTATATTAATGTAATAATTGGTTATGCAGAATTTTCAGTGTCTTCATGAAGGAGTCTCACAATAATTTCATAATAAGAAGCGCAATACGTCCAGAATGCGGTGAGTCTTTTCCAGATTATTATGAAATGTAACCAAATTATCTAGACTTTTCAGGGATATTCAAAGCACCTTTTAAATAACTGCGATGAACGTCCACAGGAAGGAACAACTCGAGTAATTTCATGTCTTCGCATAAAACAACACTGCATAGGTAGAGAGGGAGTTGACGGTGGTGTGTTTGGTGGTTGTTTGTGGAGCTGACAGAGGTGACTGGGCAGTGGGCTGTCATCACTTAAACTACCGTAAACTCAGGATCAGGTTTCCAGTTCTTCCCATCATTTTCCAGAGTTAATATATTTTACTATTTTTCCTGGCTTAGTTTACTTTCTTGTCTAAGTTCCTGGAGTCTGGTTTTTCATACGTTTGACGCAGCAGTGAACAAGAACCGCTATGATCAGGAATCCTACTAAGGTGAACGCAGTTGGAGGTTACACAAAATGAGGGCTCAGGAAAGAGTGATGAAGGATATAAAACATGTGAACATTCATAAAGTCGGAATTGTTTAGGTAATCAATCATGTCCAATTGAGAGAAGGTAATTTTACATCACAGGAAAACGGGAAAGGTATTGATAGGCACAAAGATATCAAAATTATGAGAATGAATGGCATAATGGCGTGTTGGTTACGTAGAGAGAGATTTTTACCTTGATGGAATGAAAGAAAAGCATTCGGGAGCCAAATGCTAATCGCCAGCCAGATTATGCTGTTGGCCAAGTCCAAGATTTAGGGCATATCTTGATACCCTGAAGTTGTCATGTTCATAGCGCAAGTCGTTCATGAGATATAATGGGCTAAAGGCGGGCGATAAAAACTAATTGACCTTTGGCAGCCATTTTGGTGACCTTGACCTTGATCACGAGTGCCCATTTTCGAACTTGCCAAGATTTTGGCCATATGTTGATACCCTGAAGGTTTCATGTTGATAGCTTAAGCCGTTCAAGAGATATAATGGTGCTAAAGGCGGGCGATAAAAACTAGTTGACCTTTGGTAGCCATTTTGGTGACCTTGACCTTGGCCCCGAGTGCCCAATTTCGAACAGGTCCAAGATTTTGGCCGTATATTGATACGCTGAAGGTTTCATGTTGATAGTTCAAGCTGTTCATGAGATATAATGTTGCTAAATACGGGTGATAGAAACTTGTTGACCTATGGTAACAATTTTGGCGACCATGACCTTGACCTCGAGTGCCCATTTTCGAACTCGGCCAAGATTTTGGCCATATCTTGATACCCTGAGGGTTTCATGTTGATAACTCAAGCCGTTCATGAGATATAATGGGAACACACACACACACACACACACACACACACACACACACACACACACACACACACACACACACACACACACACACACACACACACACACACACACACACACACACACACACACACACACACACACACACACACACACAGAGGCAGGCCAAAACATTATGACTCCTTCTAAAGGCGGGCGATAACAATAGCCAGGAGCAATGTAAAGACCAGAAGCTTCAAATGACTTGAGAAGGATGTTTGGACAGGTAACACTAATTAATGACACTGTAAGTAGTGCTCATGGTCCAAGTGAGTTCGAAAACTGGGTATATTTGGAGTCGGTATGAAGGAACATGCAGAAGAATAGTTTTGACTGAAAGGTCACGGATTAGTGCATTCTTACACGGAGAGAGGACACTAGTGAGATAACACGGGACAAAGACGAAGGGACAGTGCAACTTGCGAACACGAAGGTAAGACATCAGATGGAACAAAGGTAACAGACATATCGTCGTGAGACAGAAGAAAGGATTCAAAGTACACAGATGCAGAGGAGTGGGAATTAGTTGGAAGAGATTAAAGGTGGCTGAGGAACTAACAGGCATATGAACCATGTTCATCATGGAATGGAAGGCAGCTTCTAATACAGGATAATACTTGGAAAAGGGAAATTCTGATGAAGACTGAAGTTAGTGGGAGCCCATTCCAAAACTAAAGGAAGACCTGACATCGGAACGAAGTCAAGGGTAGCATGACCACTGACAGCATGTACTAATATGTAAAAAAAATCTCAACCTGCAGTATTAATGGCTGGAGAAGCAGAGACAATGAATGAAAATGGTAGTTGATATGCAGCATTTCTGGAAACATTAATCTTAGTGAAAGTCATTCATTTTAATTAAGACATCCGAAAACTTGAATCATTGTGTGCCCATTTCATATGTGTGACAATATTACGTAGTAAATTACGATGAACATTCAGCAGCCTATCCTGTGCCCCCAACGCCAAAGCAGATGTTTCTAATTGATCATGATATATTGAATAGGTGTCTCTAAGCCCAATACACCACCAAGAACCAAGACAAAAAGACCTTGCTTTACACGAGAACGTGATCTTCCAGTAGGGGCCAGTGAATCATTTAAACCAGCAAATAATTCTTCAGTCCAAACAAGTTTCCACTTAAATGGTTCGTACGCAGCATCCAGAAAGATCCGTTGACATATTTGCTAACCAAGGATGCGAGTAGGGATCGTGTGGTGGACAGCTGACTAGCAAATATTGGAAGTTCTTGGGCGACTATCACCAAACTCCGATGATTATATTAAAGAGAGATGACGTCCTCCACTAACATCACTTCCCCCCGTGGCTTTACCATTGCCCCTGGGAGGAGGCCCTCATTTCTGTCCCGATCACCCAGAGATGAAGTGATCACGGCAAGCTCCAACAATGCTGTCCACACTCTGCACAATATCTTGTCTGTAAAAGAAATTCAGATTAATGTTCAGGTGAGCTAAATGATCCTGACAGGTGAAGAAAGACACACAAGACGCAGTGGGGTGAGTTGCTCGGTTAGGCTTTTGTCTACACTCATGAACAGATAGAGTATAGAACAAGGAGGAGGCTTGTGAGGAGTAGTAGGAGGTCTTGTAAAAGAAGAGGCTATGGAAGATGCACTACTTTCCCGACTTTCCTTCCTGTCGAAATACCTGGGAGTTCTCTTAAAATCATCAACGTGGACCCATTTACTCAGATGATGACGTCTATAATTTCAACTTTGTTTCTGCTACGAATTAACACACGGCGTGGGGCAGTATCCTTGTCATGCAATTAAGAAGCGTGAGTATGGAAACGAGCAAACACTAAATCTGCAACATTAATACTGATAGGTGAGGCAGAGCTATGCTGGCGATGTAGCATATCTTCTTTAGAAAATGCCAGATTAGTCTTCATGTGCTGGTGTATTCTCAGGAAGTCTGACAGTTTGAATTTCACATAATCGTCCAGGTTATAGAGTGGACTATGGTTTGATAGCAACAGTGACTAGGGCAGAGATTTATGAAATCCATATAAGACAAAAAATGGCGTTTCACCAATGGATCTAGTAATGAAGCTGTTGACAGAAACAGCAACTTTTCCTATCCATTTATCGCAACAGGTGCTCTGAGAACCTAAGTACCTTAAGTCTTTCTACAGAGCCGCTGGAAGCTGGGTGATGCTGAATGACATTACAGTAAGTGATATTATACTGCTTACAAATCTCAACAAGAAGATTGTTGTTGAACTCAGAACATTTATCAGCAAATATGGCTGATGGCGTAGTAAATGGGCAAATAACATGATCTTTGAAGGCATGTGTGACGCTCTTAGCAGTCTTGTTTTGAAGAGCCACGAAAACGCAGTAACATGAGAAATGATCAAACAAATACTCTGCACCAGACTTCATAATAGGTAGCTTAAGATCAATTGAGATGGTTTCCCATGGAAGTGACGGAACCAGGTATTGCGAAATGGAGCAAGTTTCCAACTGACCCTAAATGACAATTACAGGAAACACAGGAATCACAGTGAATACTGATGTTCTTACACAAAGTAGATCAATAAAATTAAAGACGTGCTTGTCTCAGACACCGATCTTTTCCCAGATGGGATGCGTGAGGTGTGTTATGAATGATGTGGAGTACTGCAGGAATTATGCCAGTGGAGACAGCAAGCTGATGTACCTTCCTATTAGGTATGCCCTCACCAGTAGGGGCTGACTTCCTATACACGATATCACTGTCCAACACGAGCTCATCTACTGGCACTGGCAGAGTTGGTAAGGTTTAGACATCTCCTGACTCCAGGAAGCAAATGACCTTAGACCACAGAGGATTTGTGTAATGTCAACCATGGACAACATCTGACGTAAGGATTGTGCAGGGAACTTTACTTGGTTGATATGGTGAGACTGCAGCTACGTGACGTGAAAGAGCTTCTGCAACCATATTAGATTAACAGGCATGTTCTCAAGGGTTGGGCTGAAGTCTTGGGTAATAGCTGACTATCGTGCTAGATGCCCTTTAAGATTTTTTCCTTTTAACCCGTCATGTCCTGAGCTATTTCGCACCTCCGACACCCCCCAATCCCAAGGTATTTTTGATTTTTTTTTTTTTGGCTAAAACCTCCGCTTTTGGTGAGAAACATCGAAAATTCATAGAAAAATCGCTCACCTGAGGTTTAAAATACTAGATCCAGGTAGCAGTACCTCCTTACCTTACTGGGTTTTCTAACAGGCTAGCACTAAAGAAAACGAGTTCTATGGGAGGGTAACTATTTCACACCACTCATAAACGGTATTTATTTATTTACTTGGTACGAATTTATATGTAGTATGAGAGTATATTGGTTTTCAAACAGTAACATAGGCATTATAAGCATTGTTTCACTCACTAACTCATCACCATACCTGACCTTTTTTTGCCACATTACCTGATCATCATTTCTGACTGTTTCTTCCTCTAATGCTATGTAAACTTTGTCCTCCACATTGTCATTGATTGGGGAATCACTCTGGCCCTGAATGTCTTTATTGGCCAGGTCACTGGTAACAGGTGAATTGCCGAGACAATGGCGTGCAGGGGGGGAGTAGGTTATGCGGTGTAAGGCATTGTCCCTGCTTGGCATCTTGTATAGGAATAGAGGAAGGTGTCCCGTGTATACGTACGAAAAATCACGCACGGAAATTGAAAATTGTGCAAATTATGAACCTCGCAATTGCGCGATGTACCAGTACATCGTCGGGACTGGCAAATGCAAAATGTTGCAAAGTAACCATATGTCGACGGGACGTCCCGGGTTAACAAGAAACAAAGTGGTAGATGATCTGTTTGGATATGCACGAGATATCTGTGGACTACATTTCTGAAATGTTTGAGAGACCAAACAGTTGCTAAAGCTTCGTGACGAATGACCCTACAGTTAAGTTCAGCAGCACTGAAGGCACAAGTAGCATACACTATTACACCTTGCCTCTTTGTATGATCAACTTGCATTATACTGCGCCTACGCCTACAACAGATGCGTCTGTACAAAAGAGGAAAGACTTCTTATTATCAGGAAATGCCAAGACTGGAGCATTAATGCATGCCATGTTTAGTGTTTCTAAGGCATGTGAATGGACATTAATAAAAAAAAAAAAGGGTTCATGTTTCCTAAGTAACTTAATAAGAAGAACGGTGATCTGTGCATAAATTTGGATAAATCGCTGGTAGTAGCCTCTAAATTAAAGGAAACTACTTACATCATCAGTGCATGTTGGTTTTGACAAGTTAGCAACTGCTTTAATCTTCTCACCGGGGAGGTGAATTCCCTCAGCATCAACCGCATGTCCCAGAAATTTAATTTTACACAGGAAGTTGCATTTACCGAACTTGATAATTAGCCCTGCCATTTTGAGGCTATCAAACACTTGCCATACTTTTAGGAAATGTTCAGAGATTGATTTATCAAAACAATGATGCCATCTACATAAGCAAAAAGATAATGGCCAATCATATCACTGAATACAGAAGCGACTAGCTTCATGAACAATGATGGAGCATTATTAAGACTAAAATGAATCCTTTTGAAATTACATTGGCCACAAGGGGTACTGAATGCAGTCATGAAGCAAGACACTTCCACTTCTGCTGGACGGCAACCACCTAAGTAGATCAAGGAAAGTAAAAATAGCGTTATTCTCACTGAGTGATTCCACTAAATCTGTCAAGACTGGCAATGGGAATTGTTTGGATATAGTGAAAAAGTTTACAGTAATTGACTACGTGGATGAACTCACCTCTTTTCTGTGGGACCAGAAAGGGCGGACTATTCCATGGACTGTTGAAATGTTCAATGACGACTTGTTCAAGCATATCCCTGACAGTGTTATCAGCCACTGCACGAAGGCTATGTAGTAGTCTGTATGCTGCAATGTATACTGACTGAATACTGGGAACCAATTCAGTGGTATGCTTTACCAGATTTGTCCTTCCCATTGTTTCACCAGGTAGGACAACCACATCTCCATAGGTTTGCAAACGATCAAGTACTGTAATTGTGATTTATGTTCAAGGAACTCACCAGCATCTACGTCAAAAGGCAGTGTCATGTGAAAGGGTCGTAGTAGAATCAATAGTTTTCAAAGCATATACACCATGTGCATCATTATCACCATTGTTAGCAGTTACAGAGAATGGTATATCCTGGCATACTTTTATGGTCGAAGGGTACGCCAGGAAACTGCCAATTTTTGTACCACTTTCAAGCTTTAGTGGAACATTGGTGATATTTAGTTTGTAAAGATAATACAAACCATTCTGAAACACTGAACACAAGGCTGACTCATAAATTAAACCATGCACACATGTCTCAGGTTAAGGCATCCACTACTTCTTTCACACCTGTAACATGAACAGAGACTTTCGTGAATTCATGCAGAAACAAAACCGTGCACTGTTTTGTAGCTACTCTTTTCATTTCTGTGTGTTGCAAAATATCATCCAGACTCTTTGAGGTAGTTGAGTGAGGTGGATGAGTCAACCGTTGTGTCACTGCTAGAGGAGATCTCATGTGATACTACAACAACACTCTCCCCGTTACTGTATACTGGGATAGGAAGTACTGTAGACTGTGGCTCCGAATTTACCTGTGAAAGGACAGGGTGTGGGTAAGCCATGCCTGATACACAGAACCCATTTACTGTAATAGTACAACAGGCAGGTGTCAGTTCAACAGAATGTTGAGCCTAGGTGTCAGTAAGTCAAAACATCTGCAGGATAACGAAGTTTGTGACAAAAAAACACAGCTGTGAAGGGATCTGCTAATTCATCAGGGTGTATTTCAGAAGTTACCTTGCCCTTCATATATAATTATGTGCCATCAACATCACAAAGCCCGCCATTTCATTTTCTTTTTAACACTGTGTAGGGAACATTCAGATATTAAGTTCACAACAGACATGCAATCCTTAAAAATGATGTAAGCACTCCTTCACAACTATCTAAGCCAACTACAGTAAGTGTAACTGAGGATCAACCAGGGGTATGGGGAGCTCAGTATTTTGTGCCCCTGCAGATGATTCTGCTGGTTCCTGGGGAGGGCTTCCCCTGACTGGTTGTTGGCAAGGGCCAGACACTCGCTGGTAGAATGATGGCGACTCTTGTGGCAGGAGCAGGACGTGCCACCGAGTTACTGAGGGGTTGAGCTGCATTTGTATGCTCTACCGGGTGACTGAGAAGGTGGTCTACTATCACGTCTGTGTCCTTGTTAATTTTCAAGTCTCTTATAACTGTAAACTGCTCAATGACCTGAGTGCCGACAAAATCAACAAACAGTCTTAGTTCTAATTTTAGCTGTGGCACGGACAAGAGAGGATCTGCCTTGTTGCACAGGTCTTGCATGTTACGTGGACTGTGGACTTGGTGCTGCGTGAACGTTTTGTTTGCTGGGTGAACGTGAAGCCTGCCCTTGACCTTGCGACTGATAAGCAGGCGAGGGAGTAGTAACTGGGTGAACCACGCAGACAGGTTGAGTAGCTAACATGGTTGTCATCATCAGGAGAAAATTGAATCTGTAAAGCAGTGTCCAATATCCTTCTTTGCTAAGGAGATTTAGAAAACTTTGATAGTTGAATAAGGTTGCTATGTTGCCCATAGGATAGACTGGTTTTACCTCTAGCGTTAGTTTCTACCCACTGACTTTCACAATAATTCCTTATTCTTAGTATCCGTGGCAGAGGCCACAGCTGCTGCTTCCAGTGGTGTCTTATGCTAGAGAGGGGAGTACAGTCACAGACAAAAGTCGTGTTGTGAAATCTGGTGAAAACTTCAGCTGCAAGGCTCAAGGATTGATGTGCTCTGTTTTGTCATACAGACGGTTGGTAGCACTGTCATGAGATGCCATTTCCTTCAGGTGCCTGTGAATGTGAGCATATTTTTGGTAAAGTTAAACTTATCTGCAAACTGTGTTTTTCCGACTGCTACCGTCACCTGACATATATGAACCGTTTCTCATGTGTTATTGTTCATACTGTCATGTCAGGAACACTGATTCAGTTAGCTAAAGAACTGTCCCGATATCAGTTCATTTTTTTTTTTTTTCATTTTAACTACTACTAAGCTTCAGTTTATGACTAGCTGTGATTGTCATTATCTCTCAGAGTTACTAAAAAACTGTACAAACTAATTTCACATATGAGGAGAGAGTTATAGTATAATGATAATCGAATTTGTTATAAGAGGCGAATTGAATCCAACAGGTTGGATATCGAACACCAAGACCCAGAAGACCAAAGTCTTTGCACTGCTATTCGTGTGCTTCATTCTAGGAGCATTCATCTCTTAAGGTATAAGCGCTGCTTGTAAGTGCTGCCTCCCATCATTGTGATTAATTCCTGGTCCTGTATTGGTGTGCTAACACCAGGATAACTTGAACTATGACCGCTGTCCTTTGTGTCTTCTACCCAAAATCGCCTAATCCGCCTTTCGGTGGTTCTGCCTACATTGGAAGTTTCCACAATTTGTTCATTCTTTCATCTTAAGAAAGTATATCATGTCTTCACTCATCTCCCTAATAGTTGGATGCATAATGCTTGCCCTCTCTATACCAAGGTATATACAGTATATGCTAGGTCTTTTTGACGTTTTGTGGTAAGATGTAAGATGTAACGACCAGGAAGTTATCGCCTGACCGAATGTGGTTCACATTTCGTCGTTCGGACTCAACATTGGTCACGAATCAATGTTAAGGCTTGAAAATTTGCTGGGTTCATTGTATCGTCATCCCATGAGCACCAGACATGAAGCCTGAGGTTACGGCCACACTTTCCCTCGAACACTGTCGGAAACATTGCTTGTGACGTGTTAGATTCATGCTTCGAACATATTAGCAACATGTCACAGACATGTTATGGCAGTGTCACGAGCATGGTTTTCGAGAAAGTCACTGACATGTTGGAAACAGGTGAAGTAGTCGTGTGGTCCAGACTTGTGAGAAACAGTACCAAGCAACATGGCGATGAGGGAGGATATCTTACTTGTCGCAGCTGCAACGGTTGTATTATGTGCACAGCAGGGACAAAATACAAGTGCTCGTCGGCGATTTTGCGTGCTTCCATAATGTAAGGCAAACTCCTATGGTGATGGACATCATTTTGTAAATGACCTCGTTAGAGATGACATTGGACTGCTACCGGTGCAAGTGGGGGATACTTCAGAATTTCGTAATTACTTCAGGATATCAAAAACGGATTTTGAAATGATATCACGGTCGCAGGTAATGGTCTACTGCTGTGTTAGATTCATGTTCACAGCTCAAAGCCTCTTCCACACCGGTGCTGCCAACATGATTGCAGCAGAGTTGCCAACATGTTCGAGACACTTGTATTTCAAACATGTCTGTAACATTGTTCTGGGCACAGTTTGAAACATGTTGCCAACACATGTTTCTAGCAAGTGTGGCCGCACCCTGAGGAAGACAGGCTAGCCAGTAATGAATATGTAACTGTGCCAGAGCTCTCATAATGTTTTACGTATTACACTCAATCTTAGGACAAAGCAGCAGCACGACTATTGTCTTTGACTGTACCTATCCTGCCGCATACTTTGCAGAGAGTCTGTAGATACTCATCAGCAATCTGCTTTAATGTGAGTGAAAAAAATCTATAAATTTGGCACAGTATTTATCAGATGTAGTAAACTTATCCAGACATTTAGGTCTTACAAGAGAACCTTCTCTTGAATAACCCTCACCTGGTCTGCCTATGAGATATGCAATCTTAGGACTGTATGCTGTAAGCCCTTTGTTAGTAATCTGAGACTGAACATTACTAATGAAATCATAAACACGAACAGCAGGTTCCAAATTCATGAATATTGGGCGTGATGCATCTTCAGTGGTGATGGTTTGAGAGACAGGATCATTATCAGACTCAGTTGTCATGGTGACGGATGTAGAATTAGAAGGGGTGTTAAGAACCGTAATTCATGGTGAAGGTACACAAATATCAGGAAAGGATGATGACAGTGAATTCCAGTCAAAAGATCAACGAGAAATGTGTGAAGTAATGGGAGTAGGAGATGAAAAATCTACACTAGTTGAAACAGTTGAAGCAACAGAGACAGTTATTTGATCAGAATCAAAAGTTTGTGAGTCGGCTGATGGAGCAATTTCCTATATTGCAATACACCTTCCCACTCTCAAACGAGTAATAATGTCATGGGAGTGCTTAGCCTCAGAGGAACCTGGCTCTGTTTCACCTCCGGACGAAGATGTATCATATTCAGATAAGGTAAACTTCTTAATATAAGAAAATGTTATGAATAAGTTAGAAGAAATAGGCACAACGAAAATATCAAGGCAAGTAAGTACAAATGAAGCGATTTTTTTTTTTTTTTTTAACCAAAAATAAACTATTATGTACAGTCAGGGAAAGTTCCGTATTACCCATCTCACGAAGCACTGGTGTGAGACGGGTGAATGTGACGCGGCAGCCAGACCTCACGTGTCTGGTAACTGTGAGTGTGAAGGAGAGGGAGACGGGGGACTGGGGACAGAGGAGGGTTTGGTGATAGGTTGGGAATCACGTGTAAGTCTGCAATGTATGACCTAGACGATGTGTTTGAGTTAACTAAGATGACAGTATGATGCTAGCATTTTATGAAAATAATTACATAACTGTCTGTAGAGCTAGTGTTGTAATTGAAGTTTGTTGAGTTCAGACAGACGTTTGCATGCTTTCGTTCCCTCACGACTTTAACATGAGATGTTTCCCCAGGAGATATTCGTAACGATATAACATATATTTTGTGCCGACTGGAAAAGAAAGCCAATATATATATATATATATATATATATATATATATATATATATATATATATATATATATATATATATATATATATATATACATATATATATATATATATATATATATGTGATAACATACAAAAAACATACCGCTTTTGCACTTTGAGAATACGTCAGACGCATTATTATTGGCTATTGATACTGTGACATGAACAACTCTCCAAACCTTCCCACCCCCGGCCACCCTCCCTCCCACTCACTGTTACCAGACATGTCGGGTCTGGCTGCTGCTTCGTAACTATTCGTCGCCACCAATGCATCGAACAGTGGGTAATGTGGAACTTTCCCTGACTGTACAATAACAATTAACAGAGGGGATGTTTATATATCAAATGTTTGCAAATGATAAGTTCATATGGATGGGAAGGTATGGAAACGGAAATCGCGAGTATGAGAAATGATCTGGGAAGTTGTTTAAAGTACGGTGATACGCTAAAATCTGTTAACACATCATTAAAAAGAAACTAAAAGAATTACTACTTCGGAAATGAAGACTTTGGTGAAGAATAGCAGAATCTTTTGCACTGAACAGATCTCATTCACCAGCTAATGTTACAGCAGAAGGTACTTTCCCATAGGATGATAGTTGTAGTGCAGGGAATCTAGGGTCAAGTCCCTGGGTAGACATGTCCACACGCTTATCTGACAGGAAGATGCCACGAACACAAGCGCTGCTACAGTTGACTGGTTCAGGGGCGTCCTTGGGGTGAAGGTGCACTGAGCTGGGAACGTAATCATATACTCTGTCACTCACACATGGCGGGATATGAATCACCATCGGTCCTCAGGGAGAACAGACGGGAG
The DNA here is from genome assembly GCF_032717465.1 of Coenobita brevimanus. Taxonomy (NCBI): domain Eukaryota; kingdom Metazoa; phylum Arthropoda; class Malacostraca; order Decapoda; family Coenobitidae; genus Coenobita; species Coenobita brevimanus. The sequence continues at coordinate 13,162,379 of NC_137046.1, forward strand.
TGCATCACTGGGACTGGAAGCAAGGAAAGATAGTTAATATACCAACAGGCAAGATGGTGTGGCAGCAGGGTGGCTGTCGCAGGTACAGGATCGGGAGGGCCCACACCAGTGTCTTCCGAATAAAAAGAGTCATTTGGGGAAGAAGATTCCTTACCTTCCTCACCTTTCTTCCCCTCACGCTCAGCTCTGAGAGAGAGAGAGAGAGAGAGAGAGAGAGAGAGAGGGGGGGGGGTAGGCGCGCTCCATCATCCTAACCCAATGCACCCAACCCTCTCCCACCTGGTTCCATCAGTGTGGAATCCCCACCGCTCCGCTCATCCCCCTCCCCCTCCACCTGGCAGTAAGGCCTGTCACCTCGTATCTGTTTCCCTGTTCTGCTCTTTTTGTCAAGTAGTATGTATCTGACCACATGAACTTGTGTCATACTGACTCTTTCTCTATACCCGGCAGTCTTTGTATATACAGTATATTAAAAAAATCTGTCCTTCCTCTCCTTTCCCTTCGATCCATTGTTATGCAACTTCTTACATTTGCAGTTCTATCTCCTTACAGTGCCGGCTTTGTAGCCAGACCAGTTATGGGCGAAAATGCTATTTATAAGGAGCTAGAACCACTAGCATAACAAAGTTTTTCCACCCAACCTTGCTTTGCTGTCCTCTGTCTGGGGAAGGAAACTGGGGTCTGATAACTGAATTTTCTCTTACGGCACCACACCTAGCGTAGGTGTGGGTGGATTTGTCACCGCTAGGGGTAGTTTTTCACTGGCATAGCCAAGACACCCCCTTGTTTCGAGGTTTCCCTTGGCTCTATGGGTTACTATTGTTCGTTAGCTTGTTTATGACCAGCCGGAAGAGTATCTTGGATTGGCATTACCTTTAGCAATCCATTGCTAATACGTCTAAGAGCTTCTTACGTTAGTGGTTCTCTCTCTCTCTCTCTCAATCTGTCTGTCTGTCTGTGTCTGTCTGTCTGTCTGTCTGTCTGTCTGTCTCTGTCTCTCTCTCTCTCTCTCTCTCTCAATAAATGGGCTTTTCGTCCACAACTGGTGCAGCTCCCAAGTTGGTATTTTATTCAAGCATCGAAACCGCCTCGCAGCTGCAAGTCTTATAAGAAGTGGGGCCCTTATGCAGTTATGACGATGCTCCATTGTTCACTAGGGTTTTGTGATTTAGGTTTGGATTCTAAGTGGAACGGGGGCTTCATAGCACTTCTTACTAAGCGGTGTATTTTGCATTATGCACCGTAGCGTTCTCTTCCATTACTATATTGTTTTAATACTGATATATTTTGCATCATTAACATTCAAAAAGATACGGAGCTGTAATGTGCAGGATCAATCGCTTCGGAAGAGGTGTTACGAAATTCCAAAGATAATATTACCCTCAAACCTCGGGCTAAGCCAGCACTGGTAACACAGCACTTGGTGGGAGACACGTGAGTGGAGGCAACTATGCGTAAAGTTCTGTATCAAACTCACCGTGTTGGGTCCTGATCACAGGTATTTGCTTGAGTCTGGCTGACAGGTTAAAGTAAGGAAAGTGGGGGGGGGGGGCTATAAAGCTTGGATATGTGGAAGACGGAAGAAGAGACGACTAGAAAGAAAGGTTATATTAATTTCTATCGACGATACGAGGTAGACAATCATGTTTTAGCCAAGTTCCAATTGTCGCCGACCTAACACGATACATTAGCATGTTTATTTATGATACGTGCTGCCAGTGTAACAATAAATATTTGATGTATTTCTTATGAGAACAGACTGTTGATATACCAATGTATTCTGAGATTGTTAGTAAATTATGCTCTTTTCCATCCCCACAGAGTTCTGAGAGTGGTCGAGTCAGGCATCTATAACTATTGGTTGAAGCTCTACACACCAAATTACACCTCTTGTCTTAATCCTCCCAGGAAAGTTGCTGTCAGGACAAAACTAGGCCTCAGCAATCTCTGGGTAAGTATGTAAAAATATATTTTAAATTAAGCATACTACGATACTCTTGTGATTGGAGTTAATCAGTATCGACATAGAGTTGCTGTTTTGCTTCTTTATTGTTGTACCTTTTTATTTTGGTAAATGTAAGGCATTTTGACTGTATTATCCACATACCTTCATAATCATGTTCATCTTCTTCAATCCACAGGGTATGTTTGTGGTGCTAGCAGGAGGTGAGGCCGTTTGTCTTCTAATCTTCTGCCTTGAGTTGGTCTGCCATAGATTGCGAGCTTAACTGTTACACGAAGACAATCCTACTCACCACATTAACACACTGAGAGTAGGTATAGGACTTTCACCTACCTGAACTCTTTTCATCAGAAAAGCTTCACTGAAAGCTTCGTGCATAAGACTAAGGTCCAGGATGTAGACCAAAACTCCGTATGGCAAGAAAGTGCAACATCATATCCCTTGCCTTTGTAACTGGTCACTCGTCGCACAGGTATAGAAGGGGTGAAGTTGTGCTGGCGACACTGTAGTAGAGGAAGCACAGTCGGAGTAAAAAAACAAGGTTGATGGGTCAGGGACGGAGGAAGTAACGTACTCGGCTACCAATGACTTGACTTTTTTTTTTACACACAACTATTGCCCCTGACGGTACTTCCATCTGACACAACTGCTGACCCCAACAATACCTCAATCACACACAGCTGTTGACGCTGACGGTACCTCCATCTTATACAACTACTGACACTGACGATACGTCTAACAGACGCAACAAATGAACCCGAAGGTACATCATCTCTTCTACGGTTTATGCATGGACTCTTATGCGACGGTTAACTGACAGGCTTTTAGGAGGGTGGGGGTGAAGAAGAGTGTTTTAATATATATTATATATATATATATTTTTTTGTGGGGGGGAGACACGTTTGAGGGGAGGTCTTGGGAATGGAACGAGACAGACAAGGTTAATATTTCCATTTAACGACTTCAAGGATCAGTTTATAATACCTTGGAAAATTCATTACTTTTAAGAAGTGCTGTTTCTGTGTTCTCACATACATTCTAACTTAAAGTACAACGCTGTCGCGTTAGAGGAAAATGCTATATTTCTGGATCAAGAAAATCAATATAAAACAAGCTCAACTTTTACCCTGTTTAGAGCAAGTTTTCTCCAGTGTGTGTTATAAAGGTATGACCTCTGATTTTCTTTGATCAGTTCTTTTTAGGCAAGTGGAGAAGATGGAGAATGAGAGACTGAACAGAAGACCGAGGTGGAGTGAGGTGGAGGGCAAGAGAGAGAGAGAGAGAGAGAGAGAGAGAGAGAGAGAGAGAGGTAACAAGTTGATAACAGATCGACAGGTAGATTGATATATATAGGTATAGACATGTTTAATTTTGCACATAATCATACGCAGTGCTTTAATCATTATAATATCAAACCTTACAACACCAGATATGTATCAGTTACGGTGGTTTACGGAAAGTAATATGAATTACGTTCACGGACTGAAGGGATTATTGGGATTGTATACATTCCAGGGCGGTGTTGGAGTGGGACGCCTTCATGTGGTTGCACATGAATTAACTACCTGGTTATACAAACGTCTGTCAGTTACTTCCCTCTGATCCAAAACGAGGATGGTGGACTGCAAGTAAAGAAGAACTAAAGCCTGTAGTCCACCTGGTTTACATTCCAATAAGCCTGTGGTTGCAACTATTACTACATCTTTGGGATGTCTCACCTAAGGTAAAAAAAAAGTTTATATTCACAGTAAATAAATAAATAAATAAATAAAATTACTTTTAATAAATTAACTAGCAGGAAGTGTTACACTGTTTCTAACCTTTCAGAAATTATGCTGATTCTTTGGCAGTTGTAATTCCCACACAGAAGTTTGTGTGATACAGACATTAAACCAATTTGTCTCTTCCCATTACTAATACTGAACCACCCAGGACGCGTCCACACGTCCTCTAACAAGGGTTGCCAATATGTAAACAAAGGAATGAATGAGCTGCATTATGTTCCAAAGAACAGAAATAAGATCCTGTTGGCAATATCATGATGAAGTCTGAGCTGCCTCGTATGGACACATCGCATCACCACTGCTGCCAAAAAAACTTGAAGCATTGTTGAAATAAATATCTAAATACTGACTGCATACATGCCTCCAAACTGGAATTAGAAATACAGTATTTTGGTGTTGATTTATGTGTTAGGTTATTTTCTTGGCCAGTGCAATCAGTCTTATTAGTGAAATATTTATCACTTTTTATACTCTATGATGTTTTCCTTTACACTGGTATATCCGGATGTCTTGGAATAAATTGAAATTGTAGAGGAGTTAATTGTTGCACGAGTATATAGGTTATTTTCATCCTACCTGTTTTGTAGCGAAATCTGATGACGGACAAGTATCTGCTAACTTCTGTATTTAGGATTTTGGGTTGTCTTATAAATGGCTTTGGAGATTTCGCAAAACCTCTCCCTCAGCCATCTATTCTGCACATTTGAGCTCTAAATTCTCCTTCCCATACAGTATCTGATGCAGTCTGTGTCGATATTCAAACGGTTTATGTAACATGCAGGACAAGGTGTAACAGGCAAAGTAAATCGGTAAGGAAGAGATGTTACGAAGCCTCCCATTTCAGTTAAAACAAGGCCTTTAATATCCTCTTATATGCTAATAATTCAGACTTATGGCCATATTAGGACGACAGAAACAACATAGAAAATTATGTTTAAAGTGTAATAATCAAACTAAATTGCTTAGAATGAGGTGATACGAAGCCTCTTATGACACTTGGAATGCAACTCTAAATATCTTGCTTGTAATCAAAAGACGCTTTATTTATGTTATACACTAGAGTTATTTTGCATCGCGATCATCACTAACATTATCATCACCGTAATCATCATCATCGTCATTGTCATGGCAATTGTCATCGTCATCAGTCATCATCGCCATTGTCATCGCCACTGTCGACGTCATCGTCATCAGTCGTCATTATCATCAGTCATCGTCATCGCCATCAGTCGTCATCATCGTCATCAGTCGTCGTCGTCGTCATCGCCATCAGTCGTCATCATCGTCATCATTCATCATCATTGTCATCACCATCAGTCGTCATCATCATCATTATTCATCATCATTATCATCAGTCGTCGTCATCGTCATTGTCATAAATTGTTTTCATCGTCATCCTCATCAGGCGTCTTCGTCGTCACTGTCGTCACAGACAACAACAAAAACAACAACAACAACAACAATTATCATCATCATCATCATCATCATCGATATTTCTTCAAGATGACATAAGACCACCGGCAAAAAAAAAAAAAAAAAAAAAAAAAAACACTACCTTTGAATTGATTCAGAGACTCTGTCAAGGTGAACAGAAGTGCATTTTCGAATATGAAGGTGATCCATCAAGAAATAAGGAAATACGATTTTGTAAAGGTTAGGTTGGGTTAGGATAAATTTTATTCGTTTATCATTAAATAGGTTAGGTTGGTTAGGAGAGGATAAGTTTGGTTAGGTTAGCATAAAATAGGTTAGGATAAATTAGATAAGGTTTGGATGTTTAGATAAATATGGTTTGATTACGTTACAAAAATTTAGGTTAGGTTTGGTTAAATCAGTATGATAAGGGCAAATTTGCTCCAAAATTGGCGTTCTAAGATGGCGTCTCTGTGTTCACGCATAAGATGGCGTCCGTCTGCCGTCTTCGGGGTCGTTGGGATTGTAAACAAAGGCTGTTTTTTAAACACTATTCACCACTGCTGGGAAAAAAAAAAAAAAGAAAAAAAAAAGCGAAATTTGAACATGCACCCAGAAAATACTCAAACTATCACATGGAGGACTTTGGTAAAGGGGAAAAACTGAAGACTGCAAAATAATGTGGTTCTATGTCACCTTGACGACTTTGGCGGCTGATCATCATCATTTTCATGCAACGCGAATTCGAATCTTTCAATTGAGGGGAGGTAGGATGGATGGTACCCTTTTAACAAGTTAGCCACAATAGTTTTCATGTATCTGATGCTTATTTGATTTTTTTAAGTGATTCATTTGGTTTTGATGTTGATTTTTATCTGAAATAAGTGCTTTGAACAATAAACGTAGCCTGGAAAAGTAACAAAATTCTGTCTGATCACAAAACTTAGTTATGGCAAGGTTAATGACCAGGTTATACATCCCTTCCAGGGTGTAACATTTGGTCAAAAGCCAGTGATTGCCACCATGAATTGTTTCATTCACGTTATGCAAATATACGTAATGTGAATGTCCTGCATGGATTATTGTCCCCCCCCCCCTTCCTGGCTCACTTATCTACTTAATTTACTTTCCACCTTGCTGGTTGGCCTTCGGTCTTCACGGTCTTTGGCGGCTGGTCTTAGTTCTAGGCTAACAGGCTGAAAAATGTGGTGTACAAAAATATTCAAGTGCCGTTTTGGTTGCAGATAAAGCACACGGATCACTTTGAAGTGTGGCTGGGTAAACGTTCTACCATACCTACTCTAATGACCACGTTGCCTTAGAAAGTGTTATTATGGTTAAAAGGTGTACCACAGCCTGCATCAAGACCAGTTTTCCTCTAAAACTGAGGCAGTAGATAATACTGTATCACAGCCACCACCAGGAAAAGGTCTCTTAGAAAAGTTTTAATTTAGGCAAAAAGTGTATGGAGGCATCCATTTTGGAAAGAAATATCGTCCCCAAGTTCACTCGGATCGCTGGAGGTAAAATGAAAAAAGTCATGCCATGATTGCATCGTCTGTAGTATTTACTCCAGCTAATGAGAAATGATACTTAGCTGAGACTGATTCATAGTGTAAATACAGTCACCGTTAAATATTTCATTGTATGGAACATATTTAGTACTTTTTGCAACTATCATTTTTATTTATTATTATTATTATTATTATTATTATTATTATTATTATTATTATTTTTTTAGCTGAGTGAGTCACAAGAGCCTCAATATTATTGTTACCACCATTCCTCTGAAGAGAAGGGCATCTCTGATATTGTACTTTCTTAGTTTGCGTCTAAGAGCTTATTCATGTGAGATAGACTCATAGGAACCTGAATCTTAAGCAAATCATACGTTAGGGTGGAATTATAGATCTCCCCTTCCCCTCAAAAAATGTGAAGGCCCGTGTCAGAAATTTATCTCCGAGGTGATATTCTTCTGTCAAACATTAAATGTTAATATTAAGTATTAAGGGTCTCTTAGAATGAATGGGGTATAACTAAGACCCTAACTCACCTATTATTATCTCCTTATACCCTAGCCAGTTCCCCTCGATTTGGTCAGATCTTAAAAGATACTTGGTAGATAAGTCGGAATGACAGATAATGACGGGCTTGTGGTCTTGGTTGGGTTGTGTAGGTCTATCCATGCCACCTGGTGCCGTCTATCTACAGTGTTCCCATCTGCTAGCTCGCTTACACGAGACTTGGGAACTAACTGGAAAAAAAAAAAAAAAGCATTTCACGCATTCAGTGGATTCATAAATGCCAAATATTATTTAATTTCAGTTATCTAAATACAATGAATTACTTCACGAAATTTACAAGGAAGGTCAAATTTAACGACTTAATCTAAGTTTTAAATAAAAACTAAAGCCAGATATTCATTTTATCTACGTTAAGATATAAAGGACATTCTTCCGTTTTCCACGTCATCATAGCACGCCTGCACAATCATGTACATGGAATATTCCTGTTATTATAGCTATTTATACACGTATTTACATCATAGTTGTCCATAACAAGTTAAATACAGTAGTATTTAACTTATTAATAACAATGACTATTAACCAGAAAACTAGACCAAATCCCTGGATTATGAAACCTCTTTGAGCCAGCACTAAACGTTCTCTGGAAAATTCCTTCTTTTTTTTTTTTTTGTTTAACAGGGAAACCTATATTAATAGGTCCACATATATCTCTACACACAGGATATCTCCCTGTGGGGGAAAGTAGTTTCCACATTTTTTTGGACCGGACGAAAAATGCTACGCTGTATCATGTAATATGACCGCTAGCAAGAAGATCTCTGCGTAAGTCTCAAGAACCCTCTGCTGTAGTCCTAGGTCGCACATCTTGACCCAGTTTTCTCCACCATTATCTCAAGACTAACCGTTAACCCAAGGGGTACCAATTTGTCGAGGGTTTTCATGCTATGTCCTCTACATTTAATCTTCACAAGTCTCAGCACCCCTTCCGAATCTGGATGTCTGGAAACAACTTTAGCGAGTGACCACTGGCATCTAGATTGGTCAGTTTTCACTAAGACCACATCTCTTATATTAATTAAGGACTTGTTACTGGCAGCTTGAGCACCATAATACCGTTCTGTTAGGCTCAATCGATAATCTTCGTTCCAATGCCTGTTCGAAGTGTCCAATCCCTTTTTCAAATGTTGATATCTTATATCCTGATGTCGCCCTAGTTCATTCTCCTCTGAGGCGGCATCATCTACTTCCTCTTTGATATCAACACAAGGCACCGGATAGAGCCTTCTGCTATACAGCATTATGAGACACTGTCAAGGCTTTGTTGAAACACTAGTATCATCCAGATAGGTTAAAAGTCTATCATTAATTCTAGCCTCAGTTTCGGTTATTACTGTCCTTACCTCTTCTCTAGCGATTTTGGTTCTATGTGAAGTTTTACTTAGGCAGTTCTTCACAATACTAATCATTCGTTCCGTAAACCCCTCTTGCCATGGGGCTCCAGGAGCTATGAACTGTCATGTACAGTTACGGATTCCCAGGGTCGACTTAACCTTTGGGCCATTTATTATACCTAATGGTAATGCTCCAACAAAATTGGTTCCATTGTCGCTTATTAATTTACTAGGACAAGACCGTCTAAGAACAAATCTTCTGAATACATTCAGGACTGTCTCTGAACCTAGATCTTCTGCCATTTCTAGATGGACTGCCCTTGTGTAAGTGCAAGTAAATAAAAATATATACATCTCATGGGGAGTTCCCTCACCAAAAAATAAATTATTAGTCCTTGTGTAATCAACTCCAGTTACTGTGAAGGGCCGACTCATATTTACCCTCTCCTTTGGTATTGAATAATGTCCTGGATAGTCATATGGTCGTTGTTCATACCTACAATATATAATGCACTTCTTTAGATTTTTTTTCACAACCTGTCTACCCCTAGGAATGCAATACCTTTCTCGGACTCAGGCCAGTCTGCGGCACACCTCCATGAAGAGTTAACTCATGGGCTTCCTTAACAATTAATTGTACAAAATAATCATTCTTTAGTAACACTATAGGATGTCTAGTTTCGAGAGGCAAATCAGCCTTCACTATTGTGCCACGGCATGCAATTAGGCCCTTTTCGTCTAACAATAATCCTAAAACTCGTATCAGCTTATTGCTGCTGCTATTATTGGCATTAAAGGTAAAAAAAAATCTCTCAGTAATATTTCCTAAGCCACATGTTCACCCAGTATTCCACTCTCTTATTTAAACCCCACTTTCTTATTTAAAAACCTTACAGCTAATTTGATAGTGTTAAGTTGTCTTGTTATTGAAAATCTACTGACGTCTATGAGATCTGGCTCAGGTACTATAAGATACAGGTTTACAACACAAACCTCAGCAATATTATACTGCTTCTTCTCAGGCAAATCTTTAGTAACCGTTTGGGACCCTTAAACAACAAGTCATCTCGGATCAACCTCTCGAGAGATCAGCTGGGTTTTGATAGGAGTATACACGCATAAATATAAACTTGGAAGATAGTTCTTCTATAGTCTTCACTCTCTTGTGGACGAAAGGAATTTTACTGTCTTCCTTTCCTTTCCAGTAAAGACACATCTCTCTGTCAGTCCATATATTAATATCCTCAAACTGGGTGTAAAGAGTAGTGGTTAAATACCTGGCCAATTTAGTTCCTACTTCCATGGAAGCCAATTCCACTTGAGCTAGGGTTCTTCCTTTAAATGATGCTACTCTGGCTTTGGACGTAATGATTTTTCTATAATCGCCTGTTGCACAATAGGTTACTGCCCCATATGCATTTTGAGAAGCATCACCAAATTAATGCAAATGTGACTGCTCGTTATTGTTTATCTGCCTGGGAATACATATGTTTGATGATTTTTCAATTTCTTTATTATCTGTTCCCATTGTTCAACATACGTCTCAGCTAATTCAGTGTCCCAGTCCATCTTTTCTCGCCAAGCCTCTTGTATTAAACCTTTGCCCCTAATTACTATAGGACTGACCAATCCTAATGAGTCAAATAACATGGAGATCTGACTTAACAAGGACCTCTTGGTGAGTGTTATGTCAGGGAACTTAACTGATTTTAAACTTTTTTCACCAAACTTTGTATTCCACTTAAGACCCAACACATTTTGAGTTTTGGGGATGCTAATAGTAGGATAGTCATCTTGTATTCTATTCCTTGAAAGCAATAAATTTGTATTCCTGCTCTGAAACAGCAAATTTGCCTTTCCACACACGGACTTGGCTACTTCATAAGCCTTCAATGCTTTCGTCTCTATCAGCAGTACCTTGTAAAGTATCCATAGGGCATTTGGCATTCTTAGAATGATGCTTCAAAGTAGGAAAGGACTATCACAAGAGCCAAAAAGCACCAATTGGAAACAGTAAGTTTTCAAAGGACTACCCATAATTTGAGGGTCTGGAGGCCAGAGGAATTTCGTAAATTTCCTATCCCCTTCTCTCAATGCTCTTCTGAGAAAAACCTTACTAATGTCTGCTGTATAAGCACAAACTTTCTCTCTAAATCTTAGTAATATATCCCCCAACGTCTCTGATAGTGTAGGTCCACATTATAGACAGTCGTTCAAGCTAGCTATCCTTTGGACTCTTTACTACCACAAATATAAAACATCCTTATGGAAGATGTTGCCGAGTATTTGTTTACAGCATGATGTGGTAAATAATGTCCATCTTATGATTAACTGGAACCACGTCTTTTATGAATTTATTCTTCAATTGATCCTTTATGACATTATCATATATGGTTAGGTATTCTGGTTTGTCTCTCAACTTTCTTGGAAGAGAATTTAACCGAGCCTTCGCTACTTGGCAATTTGTTGGTAACTCCGAATGGCTTAGCTTCCATGGTAATCCAGCCCAGCACTGTCCATCTTTAAATTCCACAGACTGATCATACAAGTCCCAGTTATTTTTTCTTCAGGGTTTGGGTCTTCAGGATGTATTCACACACACATTCCGAGTACCACAAATTGTGTACACGTTTAACTTTCTCATCCAATAAGTCATTTATATGAGTAGGTTCTAATTCTGCACCTATTCTAGCTTCCATCAATGACTACATTATTAGCAAAAATGAAGGTTTTGTGTACACCAGTATAAAAAAGGGTACATGCTGACGCACTCCCATTTTCTATCATTATCTGCAGTTGGAATTGCAGCTGGCACTGTTACTAAACTATTTGATTTTGAAACAGTCATATTTACAATTGCGGGTTCAGAAACATCATCTTTGATCATCGTTGGACACAAAGCACTCTGATGATTACCGTTTTTGCGCTTGAAACAGAAATTTAATCAACCTTTAAAGGCTATGGATGTGTCCTGAATTCAAACAAATAATACAACACCCCAATTCATTCAGCCTCACTATTTTAGAGGCATAATCTGGATAATTCTGGCAAAATACAATGGAATGTTCACAAAAAAAACACACAACCTTTCCTGTCCTTCACCATGCAAGTCTTTATCTCCTTATTATTATATGCTTGTCCATTCTTTGTGCTTGTAGTTTCTCTTCAGATTTTAAGGAGCTATTAAAAGTCAACATCCTGTTTATTTACGGGCTTAACTGAGACTGACTTAGGTTTCACAGCCAGTTGGTTGGTGATCCTTTTCTTTACTTCAATATTCGGTTTGCTCTCAACTAGGTTCACTGTTCCTTGCAAATGTTTGCAAAGTTGCATTAAGTATTTTTTTAGTTTAAAAAAAAAAAAAAAAAAAAAAAAAAAAAAATCTCAGAGATTTCAATGCACCCTACAGAAGTAATCTGAAACCAAAACTCGGAAAGTATTCACTACAGTCATGAAATTTCACAGTGCCCTTCAGTGAACTGGCGCCTTTAGGTAGTTAGAATGCTGTGTCTCAATTTTTTTTTTCTTTTTTAAAGCGATGAAGAAGTAAAAAAAAAATAATCTCAGATATTTCAATGTGATCTGATGTTCCTGCCATACAGAAGGGGTGGGGGAGTGATGTGGGCAGCTATGTGATTGGTTAGATGTATTGGGAGGCAGGGGGTTTGTGCTTGGTGAGTTGATGTAGCAACAGCACAGCATTAGTTTTTACTATCATAATGATTGCGGTCACCCAACAGAAGAAACCATATTGATAAGGGCTTTTAAGCAACCTCCAATGAAACTTCAATTCCAGAAGACTTTTTCTAGGTTGAGCAAATAGCTTGTCAGTAGTAAGAATAAAATAAAGACCACCGAAATGAACGAGTTAACTGGCTAAATGCAGCTCAGAATGTGTGGGCATGTTGGTTAGAACTGGAGTATCGGAAAGGCCCCTTGCCACGACTGTTAATTTTGCAAGTGGTGAAAAGGATGTCTTCGCATGCCTTCAGCCCCAGTCACACTGCAGGTACGACTTGTCACAAACCTGAAAAACGTGAAACCAGTCCCCGACCACGGAGGTCTCCGAGCAGTCGTGCCACCGATCAGCTACCGGTGGTCATCCAGTGTTCGTCCAGCGTCTGTCCAGTGGGTGGCCAAACGACGACCATGGCCTGGTACACAACAGGTCAAGACACCAATGGGTGGCTGGCCGGTCGTTGGCAGGCCGCCGCCAAACAGCAGCCGGTCCATGTCCTGTTGCAGTATAGACCGCGACCACTAGACTGACACCAGCCGCGGATTGGCCTGTGGCTGGTCTTGGTCCAGCCCACCACCTGTTGCTTGACCAATCACCGGCTGGACGGCGGCCGGACAACAACCACCACCCAAGACAGGAGACTTGTGATCGGCGGCCGCCACAGTCCAGTTGTCACCTTGACGGAGTGCAGACGGCCACTGCACAGAGCGGGCAGCGACTGGCATCGGTCCGGATGGCAACCACCGCTTAAAAATCAGGTGTCGCCGACCAGTCGCAGTCCATAAGCCGGCCAGACGCAGTCCAGCTGCCCACTGGGTGGCCTCCGTGCCACAACATTGGTGGTCGTGGGGAGCTTTTTCGTGCAACACGAAAAACCTCCCCACGATTTTTTGGTCGCCATGGTGGCCTGTGGCTAGTCTGAGACATATGAAGACTGGTCGTAGCACGAAAAACCTCCCCACGACGATTTTTTGGTCGCCATGGTGGCCTGCAGCTAGACCGAGACATATGAAGACTGGTTGTAAACCTCACCAAAACCACCCTCGACTTGCAGGTCGCGGGTGGGTTGCGATAAGTCATACCTGCAGTGTGACTGGGGCCTTCTCAACTATTGGCAGTAGCTTGTGGGTTTAATGCTGTGGAGGTTAGACATAATTTTATCAGAAAATGGAGGTTGGAGTGTGCATTGGACCAGAAATGTCTACACTGACCCTCATTGACTGTATTCAGCAAGGACTTCTCTTTATTTGCAACAACTGTCTATGCCCGACTTTGCAGTAGCTTACCCTTGAATGATCATTAGTATTTGTATCACCATTAATATTTTGGTTTTATTTTAACCAAAATATTTGTAAATAACTAAAGATTCACATAGCTAGATATTACTTGCTATACATGTAATACAGACTATACAAGCTTCTCTATCAACACCAAACTACATGCACAGTACACACTACACTTCCTTTTCCAAAATTCAAAAATAAATCATGGTGTCTGAACACCTAGCCTCGGAGTCCCCGGGGGGGGGGGACCATAAATGTCCCCACCTTCTGCCCCTCTCCCGGTGATGACCCTAGCTGCCTGGAACCACTGTCTGACTCACATCTTCTTCATTTCTGCAACATTAGTGGCCTTTCCTCTAATTTTCGCTCTGTTGAGCACCACTTCTCCTCCTCCAAACCTCACCTTCTTTTCTTAACTGAGACTCACCTGTGTGAGGCAACTGACAGCAAACCCTTTTCTGTATCCTCCTACTTTCTCTATACTCATTTCAAAGCCAAAGGTGGCTGTTGTATATATATGCAACGACTTATCTTGCTCTTGTATTCCTGAATTTGATTCTTCTGAATTCTCTACACTCTGGCTTCGGCTAACTTGTCATTCTCTGACTAAATATATCTGTGCTGTTTACTTATCCCCTAATTCTACTGACTATCAAAAATTCTTCGGCTACCTTACTTCTACAATGGAACACATTCTATCCATTTCTCCTTTCTCTGAAATCTCCATTCTGGGATATTTCAATGTTCACCACCACCTTTGGCTCTCCTCTCCTTTCATTGATCCACCTGGTGAACAAGCCTATATATTTTCTATCATTAATGACCTAGAGCAGCTTCTACAGCACCCTACCAGTAACGGTGACCACCTTGGAGAGAGCTCCAACATACTTGACCTCTTCCTTACAACTAATCCTTCCGCTTACACTGATAATCTTTTCTCTCCCTTGGGCTCCTCTGATCACAACCTTATTACCTTAACCTGTCCTATCGCTCCAGTAAGGACTGTAGAACCTTCAAAGAAAGGTCATCTGTGGCACTTTGGAGCTGCAGATTGAGAGGCACTCAGGCAGTACTTCTTTGATTTTCCCTGGAATTATTATTCCTTCCATGGCTGGGAGCTATATGAGTGTGCCTTGCGCATTACGGAGGTTATTCTCTCAGGCATGGAAGCATACATTCCTTTCTCATATCCATTGACTAATGCGAGAAAGCCTTGGTTTAATCATGCTTGTTCTAATGCTGTCTGCAACAAGGAGAGGGCCTATAAAAGGTACTGGAGCCAACCCACCCCTGAATCACATCTTTTATACGTTAGAGGGTACAGGGCATTGCGGTTCCCAGGCTGCCGCTTCCGCCCAATAGAGAGGGGCCCGAACCTGGGAGTAGCGCCCCAGGAGGCTGCCCTATCAGTGGGTGAATAATGGCGGGATCGTTGCAGTGCCAAGACGCGCTTGGAGGGTGTCCCTGCAGCTGTCCTGGCAGGATGCCCCGAGGCCACTACCACAGCCACTGGTAAGGTGGTGGGCTAGGGGTCCCAGATCCATTGCCTGGACCTGGGATTGTGCAGTGAGTGGGACCTGTGCTGTGTCTGTCCCCATTTATTAATACTGAAGATGACAAAACAAAAAAGGTTTCAAAGCAAGCCTGAGGACAGTAAATCACCCATGGGGATGAGGGTGGGT
Source organism: Coenobita brevimanus (assembly GCF_032717465.1). Classification (NCBI taxonomy): domain Eukaryota; kingdom Metazoa; phylum Arthropoda; class Malacostraca; order Decapoda; family Coenobitidae; genus Coenobita; species Coenobita brevimanus. Next base: position 13,177,661 of record NC_137046.1, read on the forward strand.
TCATGGAATGTGGGAAGTTTGAGGGGAAGAGCAGGGGAAGTCGTTGAGGCATTCAGTAGGAGGTGGGTGGATGTGGCATGTTTGCAGGAAGTCCGGTACAGGGGTGGATCAGCCAGAAAGATTGTTGGGAAGGACTGTTGCTATAAGTTGTTTTGGCAGGGGGGGACAGACGGATATGGAGGTGTTGGTGTGACGGTTGCGGAGAAATGGGTGGAATATGTTATGAATGTTTTGAGAGTAAGCGATAGGATATTGGTAGTGAAAATTCTGTTGGGAAGAAAGATAGCTGTGATAATATCGGCATATGCTCCACAGGCAGGATTGGATGAATCAGAGAAAGATAGATTCTGGGATGATTTAATACGTGTAGTGGGTGGTATGCGGGATGATGAGATAGTGATTTTGGGAGGGGACTTAAATGGTCATGTAGGTGAAGCAGCACAAGGTTATGAAGGAGAGCATGGGGGATGTGCATATGGTCTAAGGAATGCAGAAGGGGAAAGGATACTCGAGTTTGGGGAGGCAACGGACATGATTGTGTGCAACACATATTTTAGGAAAAGAGACAGTAGGTTAATTACGTATGAGTCTGGGGGAAATAGCAGTCAGATAGATTATTTTCTGGTTAGGAGGGCCGATAGGAGGTTAGTAAGGGATGTTAAAGTTATAGGAAGTGAGGAGTGTGTGCAGCAGCACAAACTATTGATTTGTGATATGGTGCTTAAAGAACAAGTGATGAAAAAGAGGACTTATGTACCTAGGAGGAAAATATGGAAGCTGAAAAACCAAGTAGTAAGGGATGCCTTCTATAGCGAGTTGAGGAGAGTGGTGGCTGAACAGGGAGGTGTAGACAGAGGAGTTAATGAACAGTACAGAGCCCTCAAGAACAATTTCTTGAGAGTTACTGATGTAACATGCGGCTGGACAAGAGGACCATCAAGACATAAAGTAACTTGGTGGTGGGATGAGGGTGTAGAAGCTGCAATTAAGGAGAAAAGAAGGCTTTTCCGGGAATGGAAGAAGGGTGGTAGCAAAGAGGAATATTTGGCTGCCAAGCGTAGGGCTAGGAGAGAGGTATACAGGGCAAAGTCTGAGTCACAGAGATAATTACTTGATAACCTAAATCATGGGGAAAGGAAAAATATATTTAGGGTGGCAGGTCAGATGAAGAGGGATAATCGGGATATCATAGGTGAGCAGTGTGTGAAGAATGATGAAGGAAGGGTAGTGGTGAACAGTGAGGATATTAAAGATGCATGGAGAGAGCATTATAACCGGTTGTTGAATGAGGAGTTTGACTGGGACAGGGAAGGTTTGGAGCCAGCAGATCCAGTGTCTGGCCCTTGGCCTTTGATTGATACTGCTACTGTGAATGAGGCAATAGGCAGGATGAGGGTGGGGAAGGCAGCAGGTGTGTCTGGGTTGACTGCCGAAATGTTGAAGGCCTCAGGCGATATAGGGGTGAGTTTAGTCACTGACCTGATAAACAGGATTATTTATGAGTGTGTTGTCCCAGATGATTGGCTGAAGAGTGTAATTGTAAATGTGTATAAAGGGAAGGGTGATGCCCTGGAAAGAGGAAATTATAGAGGTATAAAGCTTTTAGATCAGATAATGAAGGTAATGGAGAGAGTTTTAGAAGGTATGATTAGAGAAAGAGTGAATATTGATGAGATGCAATTTGGGTTTATGCCAGGTAGGGGGACCACTGATGCCATATTCATTGTTCGACAGCTTCAGGAAAAATATATTGGTAGGAGAAGGGATCTTTATTTTGTTTTTGTTGATTTGGAAAAGGCCTTTGACAGGGTCCCTAGAGAGGTGGTGAAGTGGGCAATGAGAAAGCTTGGCTTGGAGGAGTGGCTGGTTAGGGTGGTTATGGCCATGTATGTGGGTGCTCACACCCAGGTGAGAGTGAATGGAGATTTGAGTGATGAGTTTTCCGTGAATGTTGGTGTGCATCAGGGGTCAGTCTTGAGTCCCGTGTTGTTTATCATGGTACTTGAAGCCCTTTCACGTGACTTTAGAAACGAACTCCCGTGGGAGTTATTGTATGCTGATGATTTGGTGTTGATTGCAGAGAATGAAAGGGAGGCGGAGGAAAGGTTTAGGAAGTGGAGAGATGGTATGGGGCAAAAGGGTTTAAGGGTAAATGCAGATAAAACAAAATTGATGATATCTAGGGTTGGTGGCGGTACTGTCAAAGACGAGGGAGAGTGGCCATGTGCAGTTTGCCACAAGGGCGTGGGAAGTAATTCCATCTTGTGCAGTGTGTGTGATAAATGGGTGCATAAGAGATGTAGTGGTATCAGAGGTAGACTGCGAGATAATGCTGATTTTATGTGTACGGCGTGCCGGGGTGAGCAGGTGGAGATCGTCAGACGTGAAAGGATTGAACTTGCTGGTGAATCTCTTGAGTGTGTGGAAGAGTTTTGTAATTTGGGAGACATGTTGTGTGCTGGAGGTGGGGCTGGAGCTAGCTCTGTGGGTAGGGTGAGAAGTGGTTGGAAGAAGTTCAGGGAGCTCTTGCCTCTCCTGACATTGAGAGGGCTCTCCCTACGTGCTAAGGGGTCTTTGTATGCAGCATGTGTTAGGAGTGTAATGCTGTATGGTAGCGAGACCTGGGCAGTGAAGGAGGAAGACATTCGCCGGCTCAGACGTACTGAAATGACAATGATTAGGTGGATGTGCAGTGCGTCCCTGCGTCCAAGGCCTGGAGGGGTTGGGTTTACAATGGAAGAGTTGAGAGGTAGGTTGGAACTGGAGTGTATTGGTGTTGTGATGAGGAGAGGTAGATTGAGGTGGTTTGGACATGTGGAGAGGATGGGGGATGATAATTGGGTGAGGAAGGTGAGAAGTGTTAATATTGGGGGTGGGGTTGTGAGGGGTAGACCGAGAAAGACATGGGACGAGGTCATTAAGTGTGACCTTAGGGTTAAGGGACTGAACAGGGAGGCTGCAATGGATCGTGCAGCGTGGAGAGCCGCCATTAGGTGACCAAGGCCGACACATGCAAGCATGTTGGAGCCTTTAAAAACGAAACGTTTCTGCCCGGAATCGTGCTAAGTCTGTTCTTCGCTCTGCTAAAAATAATTTCATCCATACTAAATGCTCCTAACTCTCCAACTCGAATTCTTCCCACTTCTTCTGGCACCTTGCCAAAAACCTTGCTGACAATTTTACCTCATCATCCTTCCCTCCTCTTTTCTACTCTGATGGCTCTGTAGCGATTTCTTCTACTGATAAAGCAGATCTCTTTGTTCAGACTTTCTCCTCCTAATCCACCTTAGACGATTCCGGTGCTGTTTCTTCATCACTTTCCCCTTCAGACTTCCTCATGGCTGACATTAAAATTTCTTCAGGTGATGTATTTTCTGCCATCTCAGGCCTCAGTACTAATAAGGCATATGGGCCTGATGAAGTCCCTCCTGTTGTCCTCAAGAACTGTAATTCTGTGCTTAAACCCTACCTAGGTAAACTTTTTCACCTTTGTTTGTCTACTTGTACATTTCCTTCTTGCTGGAAGTCTGCTCTCATTCAGCCAGTCCCAAAGAAAGGTGATCATTCCCAACCGTCTAACTATCGTCCAATTGCTTTAACATCCTGTATCTCAAAAGTTTTTGAGTCAGTTCTTAATAGGAAAATTTTAAAGCATCTTTCCTATCACAACCTTCTTTCTGATCGTCAGTATGGGTTCCGTCAGGGACGCTCCACTGGCGATCTTCTCACCTACCTTTCAGACTCCTGGTCATCCTCCTTTCGGGACTTTGGCGAAAGCTTTGCCATTGCACTTGACGTCTCAAAGGCTTTTGATCGATTTTGGCATAAGCCTTTACTTTCCAAACTGCCCTCTTACGGTTTCTGTCCTTCTATCTGTGCTTTCATCTGTAGCTTTCTTTCTGGTCGTTCTACAGTCGCTCTTGTAGACGGCCATTGTTCTTCTAGATCTATCAAGAGTAGTGTTCCACAGAGCTCTGTCCTATCACCCATTCTCTTCTTTTTATTTATCAATGACCTTCTAAGCTATACATTTAACCCTATCCACTCGTACACTGATGACTCCACACTTCACGTTTCCATTCGGTTCCCGCAACGTCCATCTCAGCAGTTACTTCAACAAACAAGGGATGAGGCTATGGCACACCTAATGTCCGACTTGGCTCGTATCTCTGACTGGGGTAAAAATAATATGGTTGTTTTTAATGCATCAAAGACTTAGTTCTTACACCTGTGAACCCGACAAAATCTTCCACATGTGTACCCACTAATGTTTAATAATATTCAGCTCAGTCTTGCATTATCCTTCAATATGCTTGGGGTTTCATTCAGTCGGGACTTATCTTGGAAAGATTATATTACATCTCTTGTAAAATCTGTTTTTAAGAGATTAGGTGTGCTAAGCCGTCTCCGTTCCTTCTTTACCCCTGCACAATTGTTGACTCTATACACGGGTTTTATCAGCTCCTGTGTGGAGTACAACTCCCATGTGTGGGGAGGCTCCCCACATACAGCTCTTCTCAATAGGGTGGAGTCAAAGGCTTTTCGTCTCATTAACTCTCCTCCTCTTATTGCCTCCCTTCAACCTCTGTCTCTGCGCCGCACTGTTGCATCTTTATCTCTTTTCTATCGCTACTTCAATGGTCAATTCTCCTCTGAACTGTCTGCATGCATTCCTCCACCTTTACGACAGGCGCGTAGCCCCCGTCCAGCAGCAAACTCTCATCTCTTTTCGGTCCAACTCTCTAATGCAAGAGTTAACCGTTACTCCCAGTCCTTCATTTATGCAACAGGTCAACTCTGGAACTGCCTCCCTCTGTCTGTATTTCCTGCTAGCTCTGATCTCCAGTCTTTCAAACGCAGTGTGTCTAGGCATCTCGAATTGATCGGGTCTTGAATTTGGCACTCTCTTGTATTTTGTTTTTCTCTTGGAGGGAACGATTATTGCGGGCTCAGCCTATAGTTCTTTCTTCCTAGCATTAAAAAACAAAAAAACATGCTTCAGCCTTACCATTTTCTTTTCTACTCCCCACCTTTCTCTATGATGACACAGATTCTGTCAGTAGGTGAGTCGGATTTGCTTAGATATACACTGCCACTATTGATCCCATTATGCTATAATAATCTTGCTTTTTTCCCAAATGAAGAACTAATGTTTTAGATTTTTTTTTTTTTTTTACTTGACTTTGTAGACAGACGCATACTGTATGACTGAGTTACTGACTTTTAGTACGGGTGTATTTGCTGAAATTTTAATGTATTCTTGTAAATAAACATAGCATTTTCGGTTAGGTATAAATATTAAAATTTAATGTAATTTTTTTCTTACACGTATCACGAATTTCTGCGACATCTGTGTCATGGAAGATTTCTAATCAACCCGAGTTTTAATAACTAATATTAAGGTGTATGGTATTTACGAGGACTGTTGGGCCTTGATAGCAGGCTGTGAAGCTTATGCCCAGAGTCGAACAAAAAATATATATATATATATATATATATATATATATATATATATATATATATATATATATATATATATCAAAGCATATCATTTCACCAAACAACTACATCAATACTGCATTTATATGTGGTGTCTTCTTACCCAAAAGTATCCAGTGTAGTTTGATACTAGCATATTATTTTTTATTACAGTAAAAAGTTGTAAACTGTCTGCGTTTACATTTACATTTTTTCTATAATATATTTAACATAAGAATATGTTGACACCTTTATTTAATGTTATTTTTTTCAGCATAATTAAGACTAACAATTGCCATCGCTGTGAAGTGGGTCATTTTTCACCTGTATATGTTACAATCAAGGGTATACAAAAAAGTGATAGGTAAACATACTTATCATATCATTACCACCGTTTTAAGTACTGGAGCCAGCACCAGCTGTCCTATCCGTATTTCTGACATTATAGTTAGGGAATACTCTAATCGTATTGGACAACTTAAGCAGTGATCAGTATATGGTTAAGAAAACTTCTTAGGCAATAAATTTCGAGAAGAAAATTACGCAGGAATCTTTCATTAGGTAATATATCCTTCCCGTGTGTTTCAAATTGGTCAGTATAATGCAGGAATGGCCAACTCTTGTTTTAATGACCACCGCTGTCAGCACCTGTGATATTTTCCGAATTTATTGCCTATAGATTATGAGTCTGATGCTTGAAAATCTTCAAACGTTGAGGTAAAGTTGTTGGCATAACTGATATGGGAATTCATACCAACTGATATCGGAATTATTCTACTCAGAGTTAAGCATCACATAATGGATTAGTTGTTAAAATCGAATGGGTTCATGTTTCACTAGTCAAAGCCTGGACTTTTAGGCGTATAAAGCAATGATAATATTTGTACTGTACGAGTCGACTTGCACACTCTCTGATATGGCGGGCCATTCTACTATATATTTGCATGTCATGTTTTCGAGGTTATGAAAGGCAAATAATGTGTAGGGATGGTGAACATGCCTGTCCATCACTAAAAATCTTACCTACCTCTATCCTGTGCTTCACACATGGGTAAAGATGTAGAACAGTTTCCGGAATGCAAGGTGAGAGGTGCATAGAAACTATGCTGCAGTGCTGTCATTGTGAGAGAGAAAGTTAATGTCATTAATAGAACGTGTACAAGATGGGAAAATGTAACTTCACGTGAAAGAACACACTACAGGGTACGCTTTGGAGTCACGCCCTCGGATGAATCCAGGTCAGAAAAACTGGTTGGGGCACACGCTACACACTCGAACGCCAAGACAGATAATTTAACGTAAAAGAGCACCATCAGATAATCAAGGAAAACAACATTTACTAGGACTTTTGTATGTGCTTGCGTGCCTGTGTGTATGTGAGAATGTATACATGTGTGCATTTACGCGAGTGAGTATGTGTGTACGTATGGGCAGTCATAGACAACCTACTTGGCCTGTTGCCACAATATCTGGGACGTGAATCACATTTAATCCTATTGCAAAATATATCTGTGCGCAACAATGGCAAAATAAGTGTTATATGCCAGAAAACTGAAATGTGTAGATGTGTGACCATGATAAAGGGTGATCTGGCACTGTCACATCCCCTCACTCACGCCCATACTCATATGGAAGTCTTGAAACTGTCATCTACACGACCCTTTTATTTTGGTGGACAGACAGACATTCAGTCCACAGGTATTTGGTGTCAAATCTCATACCCCGACGACAGCAAACTCTACCTTCATTGAAAACCAAAATCTCGATTACTGTACAGTATACACTCATAGCAATTAAACCCATAGGAGAAATATTGGTGGGAAGGGATATACTCTGTGTATTGCTAGGGCTGAAATGGGTATTGGGTGGAGCTAGAATAGGGTTATTAATAATATTTCAAACAGTGATGGTTTGACCCAATTCACATCAATAATTCTTGTTGTACAGTATTTCATAATCAGTATGGCGCCTACAGTGAACCGAAATTGATATTTGAAAGCTATGAGGCTGCAGTCTTGAGTATCACACAGTCATGACAGTAATGAATTTTAAAACTCTGATATAGCCCATAAGTTCACTACATATGCATTAAATACTTCATCATAAACGTACTGTAGCCTATGAAACCAAACAATGTCACGGTAATAAAACATGTCATGACGTAATGAGTCACGAGGTGAATATCGCATAGTGTTGTCAGGGAAATGAGCAAGCACTCTTAGCCTACTGGGTGTATTATTTTTTACCCTTGGTGTGAACAGTAAATTGATGTTATTAGCATTTCTTTTGCGTTGATTCAGTTCATGCAATATGACATCATTCTAATGAATCCAGATGCATAAACCATGGTCATCGGGATCACACTTATTTTTGTCTTTCCAAAACACATCATACCATAGTTATGTCAACAGGGAGTCACTACATCATACTTACGTAGTTTACCTAAAAATAACCAACCATGATGCATGCTGCCTATAAATTTTCGTCACCTCAAGATTTTTTTTTTGTTTTTTTTAACAGCTAAAGATAGTAGGATCCATGTCAATACAGATATAATTAATGATATTCCAGGGATATGTTCTTACATGGCTCCTGCAGAAACTGTTTCCTACAGAGGAAGATAGCCTGTGTGTAGAGGTATATGTGCATCTTTTAATATAGATATCCCTGTTAAAATCAGAGGAATTTACAAGAGAAAGTATAGTGCTGGTTCAAAGTGGTACAATGACCCAGGGATTTCCTCTAGTTTTCTGGTTAATAGTCCTTATTGTTCATAAATTAAATGCTACAGCATTTAAAACTTTATGGACAATTATAATGTAAATATGTGTACAAATTTCCTATATTATGGGAATATTCCATGTACATGACTGCGAATGCATGGTACGGGTACGGTGACGTGGAGAACGGAAGAAGGTCGTATATAGCTTAACGAAGACAAAACGAATATCTGGCTTTAGTTTTAATTTAAAACCAAGATTAACTTGTCAAGTTAGAACTTCCTTGTAAGTTTCATGAAGTATTCCATTGTATTTAAGTAACTGTAATTAAATAATATTTTGCATCTCGGAATCCAATCAAGGAGGAGATATGCCATATTCAGTCCAAGCCAGCTGGCTGACGGGAGTGCACTGTATACAGGCTGCACTTAAGAATGCTTGGATTTGATCTACGCAACCCAACCAAGACTGCGAGCCTGTCATTATCTGTTAATCCGACTTATCTAGCTAAGTATCCTCTAAGGTTTGGCCAAATTAAGGGAAGCTAGCTAGGATAAAGATGATAATAATAGGTGAATTAGGGTGTCAGTTATACCTCACTCATTCAAAAAGACTCCTATTCCTTAATTTAAACATTTAACGTCTTGATAGAAGATACCCTTAGGAAATTTCTGACACATCGGCGCCCGAGTGAGGAATACAAATGTGTGCAAAGGCTTTAATCAGATTTAAGGTTGCTTTCATGGGACATAGCATGACTCGGTGGGCAGTGGAGGTGCCTGACAGAAATATGAATATACCGAGCTGAGGGCGGAAAAGCTAATTCCTTTTCAAGTGATGAACGGCAAAATACTGTATTGGATTGGAAACACCACCGAACCATCCTTTTTCTGGGAGAAAATGACATTTATGAGGATGTGGAAGTTTATGAAATCGTGGAGAATATTATGGCAGTGATTGGGGCCATTGAAGGGTTGTGTAACTCCTCTGTAGCCATAACTCTCCTCGAGCCAAGAAATCTACCATTTTGTGCACCAGTTTGTTATGGCGCACATCAATTAGTCAGCAGGGCCGAAATAGGGAGTTGCAGAGAGTATGCAGCGTAAGAGACATTATTCATTTTTGTGCCAAACCATTCCAGGCAACCCTAAAAGCTGACGGTATTCATTGGAACCGTCAAGGTAGAAAGGCTGTCCTTATGAAATTTATAAACTACATAGAACGTAAGAGGGAAATTTTCTACGCGATGGTCCAATGGAAAACTGAAGCACCAACTTCATCTGGGTTCAATGTAACTTAGTTGTTTATTTACGGGTTATGATTGTGGGGAGAAAGGTATCACACAAGCGGTTTAACCCAGGGGG